>NC_136519.1:85601273-85608773 GCF_053919585.1 Euprymna scolopes | reverse complement strand
CAGACCAAATGAAAACTTATATATTATTTTTATTTTTATAAATCTTTGCGATTTGACTTCGTTATCTGTGTATTCCTTTTGTTGCGGGCGGTTATCCTCATCTTGGTAGTTGTTGTGAGTATTTCCTCACAGTCCCGTTGGACACCAGATATTAATGCTAAGTGTTACATAAATGTTAAAAGGTTCGATTCTCAGGAACAATACTAAGCTAAGAATTAGAGAATACTTCTACTTGTGTCGAAAGGTGTTATGTCAGCAGGGAATATAACTGGTTGTATAATGTGGTAATTACAAGAAGACATCGTTTTGGCACCAAATTACTTTTGTAAACAGAAAAATAGGAAACAGTTAGAGCAACAGATTATGTGAAAGGCGGTGTCAGCCATCTTGAAAAGGCTTCATCTTTTCGATCCAGGGGAGATAACTGTTTGCTTTTCGGTTATTTCCCTTTATACCAAAATAAGTTTTGAGGATAAAATCCAAGACAGAATCCCATAAAATTTTTTCTATTCACTCGCCTTCTTACGAGGGCAGAGTAGGACAGAAGGTCGCTGTTTTATGTGGGGAAAATCCAGCTCCTCAAGCAAAGCCCATCTAAATAGGAACAAACATTTAACTTGCCTCAGTCATGAAGGATTTCTCCTCCAGTGACCGAGGAGAGAAAAGGTAAAGTGCAACATCAAAACAGACATTATACTCCGATCTTGACCAGAATGTTGAGTTGTTTTCTCTAATAAGGGGATCGTGTGTGTGTGATCATCTAATCAGAGTTAACATTGTGTGTGATCGTCTAGCTGTTCTTTCTATTAAATGATATGTTCATATGCCGTTGTGTGTGTGTGTGTGTGTGTGTGTGTGTGGTACATGTATTTTTAAACGTCTTGGATGTTGGTCCATCTGGAGCATCTCGTCGTATCTTGGAGGGGAGACGGTACGTGTTTAGGAAGACAGTCCATTCACTTCAACACGATGACTTTGTTTTATAGTTTTTATTTCACTTTCCAGATGTCTCGCAGAAGATGGAAAGTGAATCTTTTTTTTTTACATGGGTGTCACCACTTATCAAGGCCAAGAGGCCACTCAAGAATAAGGGTTAATAGGTATACATTAGTCATTGTGATTTTAGCATAGTAAACAGTGGGAATTTCGTAACTTGGATTACTTAGGGGGACGATTCAATTAGAACTTGTTCACATTGGACTTTTTCTTTTTTTTCATAGGTATCACCACATTATCAAGGCAATGAGACCACTCAATGATAAGGGTTAAAGAGTGTACAGTAGAAATTGGACAATATAATAATCATTAGTAATGAAAATTTGTTAAATTTGATAACTTATATGGAACGGCTCATCAAGAATTTATTTACGTTAGACTTGAAGACAACAATATTGTAGTCAGCCGGAAAGCAGGAAAACGGAAGACAATTCCACAGGTGTGCAGTTCTAATAAAAAAGCTTTGTTCATGGAATCTACGTTTAGGTTTAGGCACAGATAAAGAGTGGGGGGAATTATTGATAGTGTTTACAGCTAGACGAGTGTTTCTTGTGAAAGTTTTGCGAGGGGGGACCATAGATTGAAGCTCAGTCGAACACTTTCCATGAAAATAACGATACATCAGAGACAAACTCGCAACATATCTTGTGAGATAGAGGTTGCAAGGAAGAGAAAAGGACATCTCCTACGAGGCTACGAAGTCTATTTTGAACTCTATCAAGGCAGGACAAGTCCTTTCTAGCAGCTCCTGCCCAGATGTGGCAACAGTATTCCATCCTTGGACGTACCTGGCTCTTATATAAAAAGAGAATAGCATCAGCAGTGAGATATCTACTGGATCGATAGAAAGATCCCACCATTTTTCCAGCGGCCTTGGCAACAGATTTGATGTACGTGTTCCATATAAGGTCAGGAGTAATAGTCAAGCCCAGAAGCTTGTCAAAACTTCAGGCCTCCTGAAGACGAGAGCCATTCATTTCAATTGATGCCAGATGGGGATCAGAATGTTGATGATGTAAAGAGAGAAGCTTGGTTTTAGATGCATTAAAAGTAACCAGCCACTCCTTTCCCAATTGTACTACATGCTAAAGATCAGACGAGAGAGAATTGGAGAGAACTTGGTCGTTTACTGTCTTAGATGTGCTACCATAAATGGTAGTGTCGTCAGCATAAATGTCTACAAATGATGTAAGGATGTGATTTGGAAGATCATTAATGTAGATCAGGAAAAGAGTTGGGCCCAGGATGAACCCCTTAGGGACACCGGCATTAATACTGTGGGCTTCTGATTTTTGCCCCTCAACTACTACTATTATGAACCTATCAGAAAGAAATGATTTAATAATTGAGAAGACATTTCCAGCTATACCATAGCTAGAGATCTTATGAAGTAAACCTTTATGCCATACCCTATCAAAGGCCTTAGATATGTCAAGAGCAATTGCCCTTGAAAGGTTGCCTCCGTCGAGAGATTTGCTAATCATATGAGATATAACTGTAAGCACATCTGCTGTAGATCTAGCAGAACGGAAACCATATTGAGTGTCACTAAGAAGGTTATTTTTATTGAGATGGTTGATTACTTCTGTATTTAACACAGATTCCAGCAACTTACTCATGACGCACAGGAGACTTATTGGCCTGTACTGAGAGGGAGATGAGCGATCAACTCTGGATTGTCTGGTACTCTTGGTCTTGTTTCTACACACGTCAGCTTCCTCCCGCCCAGTTAAGGGGAGGAGACGTCTGTGATAATCGTTCGTCTCCTTCTACGCCCAAACCAAATCTCTACGATTCAGTGATTCACGTGACTCACACGCAATCCGATCAGCTGATCTTGACTTCCTCCCCCTCTCTCTCTCTCTCTTTTCTCTCACTCCCATTCTCCAACATGAAGAGCACAATATGAATTAATAAAATGACATTTGTAACTTTATGTGAAAATACCATGAGTAACTTTTACCGATAAAAGCGAAGGAAAATGAAACAAAATGAAATAAAACAGTATATATATATATATATATATATATATATATATATATATATATATATATATATATATATATATATATATTTAACCGATAAACTCCGAAACCACTGGTCACATAACATGGAAATTAACAGGAAATAATAATCCTAAACCTAAGATGATTTATAATCTTTGAATTAAAAATTTCGTGGATGTATAACTCGTATTGGCAAGTTGAAATAAAAAGTGTATTTTACTTCTTCGTGCGCATGCCCAAATTCAATTCATTTCTCCAAGTCGTTTAGTATTAAATTGTTCTTGGCTGTGTTTCACTATATCGGTAGGAGACGCGGTGGGATCGCTAAAGATTTTGATTTCGATTCGAGACGATGGCATCCAACTCATTTTTTAACTTGTGAAATCAGTACTTTATATTAGGTACAGTATAATCTATATATCTATAAAAGTGAACATGTCTGTGTATGTGTGTCTGTCTGTCTGTGTACATTTTCCTACCAAATAACTTTCGGTGTACAGACTTGAAATTAGCCATACGGAGTATTGAGAATTGGAGGAAAAATTAATTGGGATACGGCCCGTAATTTTGCTTTTAAGGAGTAAATGTTCAACGATTTGACCTTTCAAAACTCTACCAAACTCTCGCGCCAGTTTTCGGTCTGAACAAATGAAATTTTACATGAAGGATACTTTGACATGGATTTAACTTTATAATTTAAATTTGAGCAAAAACAATAAATGTTAAGGGGTGAAAATTTGGATCAAGTTTAAAATAATTTTGATCTCTGCGATCTTTACTAAATTGCTCAACCAATTTTTGGTCTAAACATTTGAAATTTTATATAAAAGCTATTCGGACAAGGGCAAGTTTTTCAACCCGTTTTTGTTTCTGAAAATTGGACTTTCAAGGTGTCAAAGTTAAAAATATTTAAGTTTTACGGTTTCTAGCAGACTATTAAGCCAATTCTGCGTCTAAAGATTTGAAATTTTACATAAACAGTATTCAGACGTTCAGCAAGCTTTTTAATCAGTTTTGGGCAAAAATTTGCCTGTCAAGAGGACAAATTTGAAAGAATTGACCTTTGCAAGTTCTACCAAACCCCATCCACGAGTGTTGAGTTGAAACACTTGAAATTTTAGATGTAGGTTACTTGAATATTGGTCAGACATTTTTATATCATTTGAGCCGAGAACCATAAACGTTAAGGGGTCAAAGTACAAAAACAAAATGACCTCTGCGGTCTCTAGCAACTTTTCACTATGGTAGTGAAGGAAGCTTATTATATAAAAAATCATTACCATACATATGCACACTTCTTATTATATACATATTCATATGAAGTTATTAACAGTACATAGGGCCCGGGCAATGCTAGGCTGAACTGCTAGTATTCAAAAGAGATATATTGAAATCTGCTTGAATTAAATACATTTAGGCGTGGTTTACAATCCGTGAAGTCGTGAAACAAAAAGGAATTTATCAGGAATGAATATTTTTCGAGTAGTTACACGTCGACATTCAGGACCCAAGAAATAAACACAATGACAGAATTTTTTAATTGAAACAGCAGACATTATTTACAGGTACTTCCAAACTAACGTCGTGTTTCCTGTTCAAAAGTCTCCTTGTACATTAATATTCTTAGCAAGAATATGCTGTATCCAACAAGGGGTACTCTGTATGTATATGGTCATGGTTAGAACACGTCTTTCCCTGTCGCTCTCAGACCATGCGTGTAATATGTCTATTCCTGTCTCTCGCGTGCTCGAATACATCTCGAATCCTCTACCTCTCGAAAATTTTTTGAATGCCTGCTTCTCAAAACACGTGTTCTTTTTATCTCTGATGCATAATCGCCATCACATATACGTTCAGACGGCTTGGTAGTTTGTATTAAACTGTTACTGCTAATACAGCCTCGACAGCTCTGTTACGTATATACACTGACTCATACAAGAAATTGTGTATTGTGTTTTAATGACGTAACCTTAAGTAACAGTAGCCAATTAGATACTCCACCAGACCGGAATCTAATAGAAGACCACAAACAAGATGGATTATAACTAGGGCTGCAGCAACAGAGTAATTTTTCATTCTTTTGACTCTCAAGTATATATCCGACACAGTAATAATAAGACTCATGAGTAAGTTGCTGAAATTTGTGATAAATAGAGAAGTGGTCAACCACCTCAGCAGAAATAACCTACTCAGTGAAATGCAATATGGTTTCCATTCTGTGAGATTTACAGCTGATTTGCTAAGTGTAATATTACACACGATTAGTAAATTCTCAACAGGAACTCTGTTTCTAGATCAATAGCTTTTGACATATCCAAGGCTTTTGATAGGGTGTAACATAAAGGTCTACTTCACAAGATTTTCAGCTATGGAATAACTGAAAATCTCCTCTCAGTTATTTAATCCTTTCTCTCTGATAGGCTTATAAGAATAATCGTTAATGGGCTGAAATCAGAAGCTCAAAGTGGCAATGCTGGCATCTCTCAGGGTTCCATCCTAAGTACGATTCTCTTCCTGTTCTTCATCAATGATCTCCCAAATCACATTCTTAGATCATTCGTAGACATTTATGCTGACGAGACTACAATCTATGGCAACACTTCAAAGACCAGCAATGAAATCAATAACCTGAGAACCACATCAGTATATATAAAAACCTATAAGATATTATCAGATATATATTCAAGAGGCAAAATATAATGCAATCTCAACGTTTAAGAATTAGAGGAAGCTAGTTTAGATATTGAAATGATTTTACACATTAATATGGCATGTGAACGTGTTTCAGTTTAAACAAGGCCGATAGCCATTAGTCGTGTGCTCTCGTGTAAAGAATGAATGCGTGAATGTATGATTGATATTAAATTTATAAAGATAAAGTAAAATGATCGAAAAATGGGCTGAAATCACTTAAATAAATAAAATGTCAATGACTTAGAATGACTTTAATGAACTTAAGGATGAATTGAATGACCTTAAGAATGACTTGAATGCTTAAAAAAATAAAAATAACTGGAATCCTTCAAAAACAACTTGGTCTGGAGAATGACGAATGGCTTTGCGACTGACTGGTTGTAAAATGGGTGATCATTTTACATTAAATTAATACAGAAAAGTTATCCTCTATTTATATCACAATAAGTACAGTATGTAGTAAGAACAGATACTACACTTTGATCTTGGCCAAAAACCAAAGAAAAGCAATATTTGTTTGCCCACCCACCCACCGAGCAAATTAGGCACAAGGTCGATTTTTAATGTGAGGAATTAAGTGGGAATGGAGATCAACTCGCCGGAGAGTAGGGGAGCTGGATAGTGACAATTGGTATGAAGGGTTGCCCCTACATTGACCAAGGTCTGATATGTTGGGCTGCCCCCACATAGATCTTTGCTTGCAGTATCTGCCGGAACAGATAGTATTTATTTGCTCCTCCACCGAGCAAATTAGGCACAAGGCCAATTTTTAATGTGAGGAGTGAAGGGAGGGGGAAGGGAAAAAGGGGACCAGCTCCCGAGAGGTGGGAAATGGGAGCTGGTTAAAGGTCAGGTATGTGGGGTTGCCCCCACATCTGGTCTTTGCTTGCAGCAACTGCGGTGACAGATACTACACTTTGATCCCGGGCCGAAGGCCAAGAAAAGCGGTATTTATTTGCTCCCCCACCGAGCAAATTATGCACAAAGCCGATTTTCAATGTGAGGAGTGAAGGGGAAATGGGGACCAACTCCTCGGGGAGTAAGGGGGATGGATAGTGACAATTGGTATGAAGGGCTGCCCCTTCATTGACCAAGGTCGTATATGCGGGGCTGCACCCACATATGGTCTTTGCTTGCAGTATACTACACTTTGATCTTGGCCAAAGGGCCAAGAAAAGCTTAAAAACCTAAGAACGGCATCTATTAAGAACATACCTTTGATCTTAACCAAAAAAGCCAAGCTAAAAAGTGTTACGGACCGACCGACCGACCGACCGACGGAGTGACTTATAGAGTCGCTTGCATGCGACTAAAAATCGCTGTAAACGCTAATTGTGTTTTCTTTTTCTTCTCGTAATAGTAGGTTATGTCCGCTATATAATCTCTGAAACAATTTCGCACAAGCCAATCACTTATCGTAACATTCTACGTATCCTTTGCTGATATCAGTGACGGTGTAGGAAAAATTAATGCAAGAATAATACATGCAACACTTGTTTATTGTTTATGGTGCGCGGAAATTCCTTACTTTCCTTCTATTAAAAGCAGGTTTACAACACCATAATATACAGGGAAGAACCATAAAAATATATTCTTCTCTTACTACACCCCACTCCCCCGACTCGAATCCGCTGGACCACTTCATGTGATCATACGTCCAGAAAATCATCACCATTACCTTACACAGCGCCGAAGTCAGCCTGATGGCCGTCATCTGAGAAGTATTCTCCGAGTTCCCGCCGGCGCTTGTGAAAAAGGTATGCTCCCATTTTCGGACCCGTATCAAGGCGGTGATTGAAGCGAA
>NC_136519.1:85578773-85596273 GCF_053919585.1 Euprymna scolopes | reverse complement strand
TAATAAATGTTCAGGTTACCCAGCGTTTTCCGGACCATAACAATAGGCTACATAACTCTCGTGTTCGAAGAATTGAATGTAAGGATCAACCGATATGCGAATAATAATAATTGAATCAGCTCATTATTAAATAATTACAATTTATTCATGACGGAAATATTAAATTAATTACAGACGATGTTGAATACCACGCGATGTGTGCCATGATTCTTTTCTCTATCCCCAAATATTTTAGTCTTTTAGTTCCCGTTAGATAACCGAAGTTAAGTAGTGAATTGATGGCCATTTGGGATTTCCAGGTGCTGTACGTAATATCCGCTCATCTCGGCATTGTTTCTAGTTGTCATGGACGTCTACTTGTTACTGGATTTATACAGTATTTATTCAGGAGAGGTGTGATTGGAGATTGCGCAACTCCTGCCACAAAATTACACACGGGTATCCTTTGTCTTGCGAGACTGAACGGAGGCATCGGAGGGCCATATTTTTTTCTTTAATTAGAGTTATTTCCCCTTTTATCGTTATAACAATAACTGAATCAATATAGGCTACTTAACTAAAAAGAAAGTGCATTGTCGGCTTTTATATCTTGGATCGGAACATCAATTACACTTTTATTTTAGTATTACAAAATTTTAATGTTACTGTAGATATTATCCCTGCATTTCTGTTCGATGTGTAAAACTAGAGATACGACCAAACACTCTGGTTTTCCAATGTCTCTTCATCGGCAAATAAAATTAGGATCGATATCTTACTTGACTATAAGTGGACTCTATTAGCCACACTTTCTTTGTGTCCTTTACTTTGTCGTTCTTTTGTTTGCCTATCACGTTTGATGCAGACATCGCGAACAATCAGAACGAAACTAAAGAGAATTTATTGCAAGTTTCGATTCCACGTGCGTTAAAAATAAAAAGAAAAAGAAAACCCCACTCCGTTGTTCTTTGGAAGCAAAGGCAGCGAAACATTCACAAAGAACCTTTGGTAACCGAAGCCTAATGGAAAGGCGAAGAGTCGAACAAAGGCAAATATCCTTTCGTCTCTCGCCTTTGTGTTTCGCATTCGACGGACGAAACGCTCTGCAGGTGCGATAGGCCGGCGCACTTTTGACGAAGCCAAGACATCACTTTTAACCTTTCGAAATAAAAAAGGACTCGAGGATTTCTATAGGTTTATTCGCAAACAAAATCGAACAAGCCTCAACAGACAACAATTCTGCATGCGAGAATTAAAAAAAATTAAGAAAAAAAGACCGGTATTACGAGTTACCAAGTGATATCACAAATATGCTATGTTTTCTAGAAATAGAATCAGTAATAAATGCACATTCATTTTTGCAATCCAATTATATTAAATACAAATAAACTTCAGTTTATTTATGACTTGTTATAATATAGAATAAACAATTGTTTTTGTTTAATTTTGACTAAGGCTATTATTTTTAATATATAGAAGAGATCATAAAATGTGATCACCCAAGCACATATATGTTTATATATAGATATGCATATATACAGGGTGGACCAAAAGTCACTGACCCATTTTAAATTCAAATAATTTTTATTTATTTTAACATTTTATTTTTCCTCCACAAGTGCTCGTCTGAGCTCCAATCTATGGTTCCCCCATCGCAAAACTTTCACGAAAAAAAAAAACGTTTAGCTGAAACCATTTTCAATAATTTCCCCATTCTTTATATGTGCTTAAATTGAAACGTCTATTCCATGAAAAAAGCTTCTTTCTTAGAACTGCGCGCCCGTGAAACGCTCTTCCGTCCGTCGGTTTTCATGCTGACTAAAATTTGGTTGATGAACCGCTCCCTTAAGTTATCCAATTTACAAAAATGTCCAATACTAACGGTTACTACGAAATTTACTCCCTAAAACCCATAAAGCAGATATCCCATTAAGGCCCATTCTATCCATGGTAGGGTCATCGCCATACCAGGTCTCAAAATGGATCTTTAACATTTTACAACCTGTTTTACAGCATTATAGTAAATATTGTCTTAAAGATTCATTTTATTTTGCTGACTTTATTAAAACGTCTAAGATTGTTAATAGATTTATGTGCTCTTTTGGCATTAGCAATCTTTTTACTTGTTTCCCTGTTTTAGAAACTATAGATATCTGTGCAGATTTTTAATATCGGGCCCGGATATCATCTCCTCCTATTCCTGGAAACATCTTTATTGAACTTATGAAATATGCCACGACATCTGTGGAATTTAGTTTCAACAATAGTATGTATCGGCAAAAAGATGGTGTAGCCGTGGGCTCAGTACTTGGACCGACCATGGCGAATATTTTTGTGGGGTTCTATGAAGAGCGTTTATTATCTGGACCCATAAAACCATTAGCGTACTTCCGATATGTTGACGACACATTCTGTTTATTTAATGACCAAACGGAAGCAAGCACCTTTTTCTCCTTACTCAATGGAATGCATCCCGCGTCAAAGTATAACTATGAGGGAGAGTCCAATTCATCCATAGCTTTCCTTGATGTATTGGTAGCAAAAACGCCATCTAGTTACCATACATCTATATACTGTTAACCAACATTTACAGGTGTGTACACTCGTTGGGATTCATTTTGCCCTAAAAAACGTAAGATAAATCTAATTTGGACCCTAACACATCGTGCCCTTATGATTTGTTCCAAGTTAAAATTAGATGAGGAATTGGAAACAATTACGGATACGTTATCCAAAAACGGGTACCCACTAGATGTGATTAAGTCAGTTATTCCAAGGAAATTGGCTGAATTCTCTCGAATTAAAGAGAATATAGTAGCCAAATGTCCAATTTATCTTCGTTTGCCTTGGTTGGGTACAGTAAACAAATAAATTCAGCAGTTCATGGATGTTATTTTGCTGCCAATGTGCGCGTTGTGTTCTCTGCGAGAATTTTATTACCATCTTCTCGAAAAGAAGTTCTACCCCCACACCATAATAGGAACATTATTTACAATTTTGAATGTGGTTGCGGTGCAAACTACCTGGGTCGAAAGACATTAAGATTAGATGGAAGAATCCAACAATATGTACCCAGTAAAATTAGGAACGGACGTTATTACTTATACATACGGGTCTTCGATTACTGATCATTTACTTTAAAACCCATCTTGTGCAGCAAACTTCAGCACGGACTCTTTTTCTATTCTGAGTCGTGCTCATTCACTATATCATCTTGGAGACTATTCACGTTCGACTTAGAAAACCTTCCCTTTGCAAGCAAAGGGAATGCCTCCTGGGTTTGAACATGATTAATCTCTAGGGTATCCGACCATAACGCTGTTTTATTTTAATCGTTTAGCCACTTTTTTCTCCTGGTAAATTGAATAAAACGCAATTTTAATCGCTTTTTCATTCTTGTTTTAAAAAATTCCCTCGATACAGCTTTGAGAAGCGAGTGTCGAAACCGGTAAGCTGGCTCCCCTATTTCTTTTCTTTTCCTCTCCTGTTCCCCCTTTTCACCCTTTTTGAAGAGATGCTTAAAGGAATATATATATATATATATATACAAACTTACCTTTAATCATGAATCATAAAAGTCTTCCCTTCCTAATTGCAGCATATATATATATATATATATATATATATATATATATATATATAATTATATATGTATAAATATATATATATATATATATATATATACTAAGATACATATTTAAATATATATATATATATATATATATATATATATATATTAAGATACATATTTAAATATATATATATTAGGATACATATTTAAATATATATATATATATATATATTCAAATATATATATATGTATATTTATATATATATATATTTATAATGACTTGAAACTGCGTTATATGAAGCCTAGTAATATATTCAAAAAAATTAGTGTAAAGTTTTCATGAAATGAAGAAAAGAAAAAAAAATGAATAATTAAAATAAAAATGCAAATGAAAGAATGTTCAGTGGTTAGGTTGCTCGAAAAAGCGACGTGGTCATAAGTTTCGATGTTCTCAGAAGAAGTAATCAGATTTGTTATGTTGACGATCCAACTTAAAAATCCAAAACGAGCGTGATCCAATTAATCTGTAGAAAAAGCAAGATTGCAAGCGACCGGAGAAAAGAAATTGTTTTTTTTTTTTTTTCAAAGCATTAAAGTTTGTTTTTACTTAGAAATAGAGCTACTGGTGTAAGACGCTTCCATGACCTGCTAAAAATTTGCAGTGAAAGGAAAAAGAATAATCTCAAACATTCAACAAAAGTAATAAAAAGTTGTTTCATCGTGACACCGACAGCTTGTCAACGAAATAATGAGTTACGCGTCAAACCCCGCACAGCGTCATCATAGCTCTGAACAGATGGTGTTTATTTTCTCCCCCACCGAGCAAATTAGGCACAAAGCCGATTTTTAATGTGAGGAGTGAAGGGAGGAGGAAGGGAAAAAGGGGACCAGCCCCCGAGAGGTGGGAAATGGGAGCTGGTTAATGGTCAGGCATGTGGGGTTGCCCCCACATCTGGTCTTTGCTAGTCATAGCTAGTCATAGCTTGCAGCATCTGCCGGAACAGATCATTCATTCTGCACGCGCCCATGTCATATGAAAGAAGCTACTGTTGATTTTATCTGTTTGGACTTACTATTTGTGCGGTCAGATTAGCTTACATTTAAATTAAATTTGAAAGTCAAGTATCATGCTTCATTGGGTTTCATAAACGTTCCTTTCGAACGCGCACCTGTTATAGTAAAGAACATACTGTTGATTTTGTATTCATTGCCTTACTACTTGTGCGGTCAGATTAGCCTCCATTTAAATTAAATTTGAAAGTCAAGTATCATGCTTCATTGGGTTTCATAAGCGTTCATTTCGAACGCGCACCTGTTATAGTAAAGAAAATACTGTTGATTTTGTATTCATTGCCTTACTATTTGTGCGGTCGGATTAGCTTGCATTTAAATTAAATTTGAAAATCAACTATCATGCTTCATGGGGGTTCATAAGCATTCATTTCGAACGCGCACCTGTTATAGTAAAGAACATACTGTTGATTTTGTATTAATTGCCTTACTATTTGTGCGGAAACATTCATTCCGAACGCGCCCTGAAAGTATGTTAGCCCATCTATTAATTGGCATGTTGTTAAATGTAGTTTAATGTAGATGGACTAAGATGCATACATTAAACAACATGCCAATTAATAGATGGACTAACATACTTTAAAAGCGGGAATAAAATATATATCTGCCTCATTTAAAAAATGCTAGATTTATTTTTGGTGTCTTTAACCCCACTCCCACACCTCGTCCACTCTTTTTGCTGAGGAGGGCACTTTGTTTCATAAAATCAAATAATACAATTATGATTCAAGACGTATTGTCTATTTCAACAAAAAATCGTTTCCGAAACGATCGTACAATTAATTGATTTTAATTGTTATTTCTTTTTGAAATCGATTATAATAATAAATTGTGAATCATTTTACTCAATATTAAAATAGCTATATATCGAGCTTATTATATATTTACATTACAACGAGCACTGTTGTTTTTAATTGTATTAATGAATTTACTAATACATTAAAATAAACTCCGCTCTTTAGACTGTTGGTCTAATTCCCTTATATATATATATATATATATATATATATATATATATATATATATATGTGTGTGTGTGTGTATATATATATACATATATATATATATATAATATATATAAACAAATGATTAAAAAAACATGATAAAAAACATCTTGCAAAAGAGTTAAAAACATATTTAATTTTAAAAAGGAAGCACAAGATAGTCCTTAATCCGAGGAGTTTCGAAGAAATACTCTCCTTCTCATCAGAGGGATTTTGCATGTAAAAAGTATTTAATGAAACCACAAGTAAGTCACCGATCTTACTTGGTAAAAAAGGGTTAGGTAAGGAGAATAGGAGGTAAAAAGAAACGAAAAAAGATTTCACATGGATAGTCCGATGAAGGATAAAAAATCCAAGAATGGTAAAATCCTAACACGGTCGAATTAAAAACTTCCAATCCAACAGGTCAGTTTTAATATATATATATATATAAACGATAATGATGAATTCGAAAAAAATAAACATCTTATATATCCAAACGAACTAAAATTAAATTGTGAACATAGAGGACAACAGGCTACATTTCTGGATTTAGATATAAAAATTGAGGATGGAATTTTTCTTTATAAAATATTT
The DNA here is from genome assembly GCF_053919585.1 of Euprymna scolopes. NCBI lineage: Eukaryota > Metazoa > Mollusca > Cephalopoda > Sepiida > Sepiolidae > Euprymna > Euprymna scolopes. The sequence continues at coordinate 85,590,072 of NC_136519.1, read as the reverse complement.
GATAAAAGAAACGCTTTCCCCTTTAAAATAGTACGTATGCCCCATAAGGATAGCACCTGCCCCGTTTTTGTGTTTTATGGAACCATTATGTCAGAGTTTTTGAGAATAGCTCGCGTTACTCTAAAATTAACAGATTTTATACCACCAGTTTCTAGCTTAGTAATAAGGATGATAAAACAAGGTGGAGATAAAAATAAAATATTTAAACAGTTAAACAAAGCATTTGTTCGTTATCCTGATGCTTTTGAATCGTTTAAGATAAACCAGATTATATTGATAAAGGAAATCCAAAACTATATTAGCAATGTATAAATGTATTTATAATTACATATAATAAATTTATATAGTTAATAAAAAAAAAAAAAAAAAAAAAAAATGTATATATGTAAAAATAAAATATTTTTAACCTTTATATATCTAATTTTAAATAAATAAGAATGTAAATATACAAACTAATAACTATAGTGGGGGTGATAAGTAGTTAAATGGATTAATCCAAATCTTATAAATACAAGAATGATAAATTAAAAAATTAAAAAATGTATCCATTTTAAATGTGGAAATTGATGAATCGCACAGGTAAGAAATTCATTTTTATACTATGAAAAGGTTAGTAATTACAATTAAGAATAGGAAATTGGGAAAAAAAAAAAAAAAATTTTTGTAACTTGTCTTCTTCCTAAGATTAAGGGTGGTGGTGTTTGATCAACACTGCTGGGGAGCCATGATGTAATACACTGTTTTGTTTTTAAATCCCCGAAACAGTGTTTCATGGTAAACAACTGATGATCCCTTAAAAAATATAAAAATTGGTATTACAGTAAATTTGAGAGTTGATGCAGTGATTGCAGGTGATTAAATGACTTACTGACTAGATGTTTTTTTTTTTTTTTTTGATGAATGATAAAAAATAATTTTTGTGTGGTTTCAAATGTTAAAAACTTCAAAGACTATATATATATATATATATATATATATATATATATATATATATATATATACTGGCGGAACACCCGGCAGTGCCCGGTGGTGAAATACGCTTTAATATGATGCTTTGAATAATGCAGATTTCGTATTTATTATTATATTTTAGTGAAACAAACATACAGTTATACAGTTACAGTTATATTTCATAGGATTTGCGAATCTCTCGACGGATGAAACCTTTTCTGGGCAATTGCTCTTGACATATCAAAAACCTTTCAAAGTGTTTGGCATAAAGGTTTACTTCACAAGATCTCTAGCTACGGTATAGCTGGAAATGTCTTCGCAATTATCAAATCATGTCTCTCTGATAGGTTCATAAGAGTAGTAGTTGATGGGCAAAAATCAGAAACTCGCACTATTAATGCTGGAATTCCTCAGGGGTCCATCCTGGGCACAACTCTCTTCCTGTATATATAAATCATGTAGAATATCTGAATGAATATAATCACACGTACTAGGTTAATAAAGACGATCATCCCTCAAAATCCAAAAATTAATAAGGAAAGAATTAAAAATGAATTCTTAAAAGATTATGCAAATTAGCTAAATCTCTGCTGCAGATGAATGCTAAGTCACGACTCATATATAACAAAATTATCTTTTCGCTGTAAATAAATATAAAAAGTGGTGTTTAATATGAATATCGGTATACTAAATAAAAACAAATTTATAGAAAATTATATATATATATATATATATATATATATATATTTATGGGTACATAATTTTATAACACTTTGGAAGAACACCGAAGGTAGTGTCAAAATTAATTGCTAAGGGTTTAGGGTTTTATTTATTTTTTCTATAGTTTAAACATAAACAATTAAAAAGAAACTTTGCAAAAGAAGACCAAAATACACGTCTAAAGTATATTTCTCCTGAGCATAAATTAGATAAATGGGATAAATAAGGGATGAGGCAGGAAAAAACCTATCGAGACGTCTTTAAGCCAACCCTTTTCAAGATTAACTTTGGCTACGGAGGAGAAAACATAAAGTGTTTTGTTTAGAAGTATATTTTTGTCTTCTTTTCGAAAGTTTACTTTAAATGGTTTACGTGTAAACTATAGAAAACAAAAAAAAAACGCTTAACCCTCAACAATTAATTATAACAATAGGTTCGGTGTTCCTCAAAAGTGTTATAAAATTATGTACCCATATATATATATATATATATATATATATATATATATATATATATATATAATGTTCTATAAATTTGTTTTTATTTTCGTTCTTTTTCTCTGGAATATTAGGGAAATATCAATCATGCCAGTTATTATATGCGCCACAGAGTTTATAAAGAAGAACGTTAAGTTCTACTTAAACAATATTTCTGGTGAACCAAATGAAAACAAGATGCAGACAATTGCACTTAAGGGGACCACGAGGATACTAAAAAGAATGCTCGGCTGGTTTCAATAAAAAGAAGGGCAATGTTGGCAGCTGGTTTGGCTGCCCGATATCCAACGTTAAAATTGCTAAATAAAGAAAATTAAAAAAAAACAGAAAGAGAAAGATGAGGATTACGAGAACGCACAATATTTTTCGAAACAGTAGCAATGCCACGGACTATTTAACCAAGATTGACATCAAAACAATCCCTCACTCCTTTTTTAGTCCTGTAGGGCTTTTGGTTTTCGATAGAATCAAGGAAAACCTTAGAGGCTGTAGTTATGAAACTTGTGAGAACATGAACGGCTGTGGTGAGGGTTATTGACACGCTCAAACAAGAATACTTCCATGGGGCTTTCCAAAAGGTATCGGAATGGTATAACACATGTATTGTAGCTGGAGGAACTTACTTCAAAGGGGAAGCAGAGATTTATATGTGCGCTATTAATAAGAGAGTTTATAAGAAAAAAGTCTGGAAACGTACTGAAGGCAGCACATATTCCAAGTTTGAGAGAAATCGAAATCTTTCCTAAAAGAGAATTGGTGATTGTTAAAAAAACATTAAAAATTTGAAATGCTATTTTTCTCTGCCAACTGGAAAACCTGCTTTTCGCTTCTCCCGCGATTTTCATCTTCAATTCAGCAATGGATATTTGACGCCAGCGGAACATATTTATCGATCGTAAGGTCGAAAATCTTCTCCAATTGGATATTCTGTTATTGAATTTATAAATATTTATGGGAATTTGAAATCTCATAAACGAAAATGCATTTTTCAGGCGGAGGTTGGAGGCAGGAAAGATGATTACGAAAATCACCTAAGATTTTCAATCTTATGAAATTCCTTCTCGCTCCCCTCACAAAAGCTCCACTTGTCACACGAAGATTATTTAGATTGCCACGTATTTTCAAAAATATTTTTTTAAATAATTTTATTTCTTTCTTCATGAATCTAAGAAGTATCTCAATTTTCAATCTCAAACATATTTTTTGTTTTGTCTGTTATTTTTTTTTACATTTCTTGCTGTCTCTATACTTTTTCTCATTTTATATTGTCATTGTTTTTACATATTTTAACAAAATATACTTACACTGTTTTGACCAGTGTACACTCTTTAGCCCTTACCCTCGAATTACCACTGGGCCTTGATAAGTATTGATTCTTTTGTAATTAGGTGTGTATATGTGTTTATATTGTAGGCCAATTCCAGTGAGCATAGATTGCTACGTATTTTTAAAAATCTGTTTTTTTATAATTTTATTTTGTTATTTCGGAATTTAAGAAATTTCTCAATTTTGCATCTGAAACATATCTTTTTTTCTTTTGCATTTTATCTTTTTTCGTTCCTTCTTTTATTTTTCTTCTCATATACACATATATATATATATATATATATGTATGCACACATATATACATATAGATTTATAATTTTATTCTATGTATGTGTGCATATGTATATATTTGTGGGTGTGTGTATCTGTGTGTGTCTATGAATTTTATTAGAAATATATTATTATGATATTATATTTAAACCAAATTCAGATTTATAATGTTACTCTATTTCATTTCTATCTTTAACACATATTAATTTTCTTATCAAGTAAATCCATACCTTTATTCTAATTTTTCCATATACATCTGCCTTACTTTTAATGCTAGGTTTATTTATGGTGTCTTTTACATGTATTAAAACCCCTTCCCAATACTTTTGCTGATGAGGAAACTTTGTTTGTTAAAAACACTATATGTAAAAATTATTGTCCGTGGCTTAATGTCTACCACAATAAAAATATTGTTTTCCGATACGATCGTACAAATTATTGATTTTGTTGTTGTTCCTTCTTGTGAAACGGATTTTTAATTTAATTCTAATTTGAATTTTAAATTATCAATCACATTACTGAATATTAAATTAGCTCTAGGATATTTACCTATCGAGTTTACTATATATTTAAATGACAACAAGCACTTTTTCTTTTCCTGTATTTTAATTAAATTAGTAATTTTACTATTACATTAAAATACACTCTCCTCTTTAGACTATTGTTCTAATCTCCTTTAAATTATATATATATATATATATATATATATATATATATATATATATATATATATCATCCCGAACGGCTCTTTATCCATCTGTCACTCTCTCTACGTCACACGTGCTACCAAATCTTCCCCGTTAGAATTAAAGTCTGTTATTGCAGTCTATTTCGTGTTCTGTCTTCTTGAGGAGAAATATAGTCGTATTTCCACTCAGCCTATTGAGACTGTCAGAAAATATGTTTCATTGTTTTTATCTGCTATTTTTCTGCAGATTTTTTCCTAATATCAAGCTTTTTTACCAAGGCGCGTGCCCGTCTGAAATGGCCGAAGAATATTAACTGTCTTACGTATGACCTCAGCATTTGTCTTTTCTGCCCATGATATTCGAAGCAGTTTACTTTATATACGAGTTGCTTCCAAACAACTTCTAATCTCCTTCGTAATTGTCCAGCATTCACAAACGTAAAGAAGAATTACACACACACACACACACACACACACACATACCCCCCACATATATATATATATATATATATATATATATATATATATATATATATATATATATATATATATATGCGGGTTCAAAATTTATGCCATCGATACTGAAATCGGTGTTACTTCCATCATCTCCATTTATATCTTTAGCTGACTATGATATGGAGGCATGTGAAGGAATGTGAAATATTCGTTAATCATCAATTCAATCCTGGGCTACCTTGGGTCTCCCAGCGAGTTATCTATAAAAAACATATCTCCGCTACTTGTGAACGACTATCAACCGCCTTCGCAACCGTGAAGGAGAATTGTCAAGGACATTGATATGTAGAGTTGAATGTAATAATCAAAGAAAAAAGCGTCCGCGCGCGCGCGCGTGTGTGTGTGTGTGTGTGTGTGTATTATGCGGTTATACGACTTACCTTCGGATTGTATCTTAGAGAAAGGGAAATTAAAGATGGCAGCAATAGATTTTTAAGGTGTAGTCTCGTGGAATCTCACGAGATCTCATCTTCCACTGCACACGTATGCAAATGGAATGGGGTGAGTTTTCTAATAAAATGCCTGTTGGCAGAGGTGGTCGGGAGAACACGTGCTGAAAGTTGAGAGAGAAAGAATTATAGCTGAACTTTTGCTTATTGTATTTATTTTAATTTGTTTTGCTGTTTTTCAGAATAACGAAATGCAATATATCTACTGGTATGCAAATCCATTTGAGACCTTTTTAGGCTCAGTAAGTTTAAAACATTTTCACTAGTGCTGCTTTATAAATAATCACCAAAGCTGTATCTGATTTTTTGATAAACAATTCTTTTATTTTTTTATTTATTTGCCTCCGAATATTTTTGTTTTTTATTCACAAATTGGATTAACCACTTGGATTACATTTTTAAACTTGTATAAAAAAAAAACAACTCTTTACCGGATTGATATAATCAAATATTTGCCAGATATCTTATTGAACCAAAGGAGAAACGAAAGAAATATGCTTACATGTGATTGTTACCTAGTGCCTTGGAAGAATTACAATACGCATTAGATCTTTTTACTTCCCTACTACCAAGAACTTCCATTTCAGGATTTAGCATGCATTTTGGATTTAAAGTTGTTTAATGTTTTTTTAAATTTAATTTTTCTTTGGAAAACTCAACAAGATCCTGCAAAATCACAAAACCAAAGCAAAAAACAAAATATCCCTGCAAAATAATCAAACCAAACACACCAACTAAATAATGGTGATATTAAATAAATTTGTAAATTATTTAAAGCTTAAAAACTGTTTCCAAAAATTATTGAATTCGGCACTAATTAACGCAAACTGCATATTTCGTAAAATAAACTAAACACACATACCTAAAGAAATGGCAGAAACACTAGAGGATGATCTCCAATCTGTAGTGGAATGGGGACAAAAATGGATGGTCACATTCAATGCTGCCAAGACTAAGCTGTTTCCTTCAATAATTACAAGAAACCTTCTCTACCACCAATAGCAATGGCCAAAGTCAGTTCATCTGAAAGTAAATCTTTTAAACTCCTCGGCATAAGATTCATAGGAAACATGAGTTGGAACAATTACATTCAGAGCATTGTCAGTATCGCTGCGAAGAAGGTAGGTTCTCTCTATCGTTCTAGAAGACTACTAACGCCCGAAAGTATCCTGTACCTCTATAAGACCACCATTCGCCCATGTATGGAGTATTGTTGTCAAATTTGGGCTGGTGCATCTGCTACTAGTCTCTCACTCCTAGACAAGGTTCAAAAGAGAGTCGCCAACCTGATACGTCCTGAACTATCATCCAAACTTCAGCCTCTGTCCCATCGGCGAAATGTTGCATCCTTCTACCTGTTCTACAAGCACTTTAACGGTGAATTCTCCGTACCCCCTCGACGTAAGTTCCTCCCACAAACCCGACAAGCAGCTAAATCCCACCCCTTCACAGTAGAGATCCCTAGATATAAGAGAGCCTTCTACTCCAGTAGTCTCTTCCCCAGAACCGCTAGACTTTGGAATTCCCTTCCAGGTCCCTGCTTCCCCAACTGTACTGGCATGCAGAAGTTCAAGTGCAACCTGACCCGACATCTTGCGTCCCAACTCCCTGCAGTGTACCCCTGTATGTTATGTCCCTGATAGTAGCCCCCTACATCAAAGTGGTAATGTGTTTTGTTTTGGGTAAAAATGTAAAAAAAAACAAAGAAAACTAACCAAACACCGAAAATTTAATATTTAAAGATACAAAGAACCGTAACGTATTATTTAATATGAGGGACAAACACGGTGTAATCTCCGTCGTAATAATCACGAGTATAGAATTGGAAAGAAATCACACTTGCTGTTTAAATTTTCACAAAAAAAAAACCTTTTTCTCCTTAAAATAAATTCTTGTTTCTGCTGTGACGTCATATGGGTGATTTTAACGTTATTCCCGGTCTGTAGCATTCAAATCTGATGACGTTACCATTGTACCAATGTGGCACGCATACAAAACTCATATAAAATTTAAAATGAACTAAGATGTATGTACAAAATATGTAACGTTGTTTCCCCCCCCATTTTTCTCCACTATTGGCCCCTTTAAAAACTATTTAACCGATTAAAGACCCACAGAAGACCGGTCCGTAAAAATCCAATCATTTAAGGCATCTAACGCCGCTCTGTCATTTTTAGTTAAAGAGGAGATAGAGTTAGAAAATAGGGAGAAAGACAGACATATAGCATTTTATATATTAGACCGACAGACAGACATATAGCATTTTATATATTAGATTTTTAATTTCTCCTATATTGGTTTTTATATGTCACCCTCTTAACCTTCCTTCGTCTCTTCGTCTTTGTGTCTGCTCTCTCTCTCTCTCTCTCTCTCTCTTTCGTCCTCTCTTCCTCTTTTCTCTCTTTTAATTTCTTCCATAGTTCTCTTACAGCCCCCTTCGTAGACTAGCGGTGAGTGGGCGGCTTTGCCCGGGTGTAAAATACGCTAAAAATATGATATTTCAATACGTACAGATTTCGTATATATCATGATAGAGTCGTGGTTTCAACAGTAAAAAACAAGAGTATTTGGGTGCCATCAACCGGAATCGAAACCATATATGTAGCATTCAAAACTGATGACGTTACCACTGTATTAACATTCCATGTACGAACTGGTTAGAAATTAAAAATAAACTAAGACGATTATCAAAATGTGTAAGGATCTTTGGGATTTTTACCCACTTTTGACCCTTTAAAAACTATTTCATCGGCTAAAAACCTATTAAAAACGGCCCGTAAAAAAATCAAACCATTTGAGGTCGCTAGTCCCGCTCTACGATTGTAAGTTTTGGAAGAGATAGAGTTTTAAAATATGGAGACAGATAGACCGACAGACAGACATATAGCCTTTTATATATTTGATATTTAATTTCTCTTTTATTAGTTTTTATATATTACCCTCTTGACCTTTCCTTCGTCTCTTCGCCTTTGTGTCTTCTCTCTCCTTTTCTCTTTCTCTCTCTCTCTCTTCTCTCTTCCCTGCGCACGTTTTGCTTTTTTATAATCTTTTTTTATTACCGTGAGGTAACCTTGCCCACGGCTTTGTCATTTGCATACATCTGCCATCCTGCCGCATTGTTACCGAACTTGGGGCAGATAAACAAGTTAGCGTATTCAATAATATAGCTGTTAATATACCGTAAAAAAACACAATGTAACCAAACCATCCCTACATCGCGTCCCCGCTCCTATCATTTTAGCCTATTTTTTCACGTCTTACTTTTTTTCTTTTCTATCTCTATCTTCCCCCTTCTGATGTGTTCTCCGCATCTTTAGCTTCTTCCATATCCCCCTCTCTTTATCATCTATGTTTTTCTATGCTGGTTCCTATATATCACCCTCTTGACATTTCCTTCGTCTCCTCGCCTTTATGTCTTCTCTCTCTCTCTCTCTCTCTCTCTCTCTCTCTCTCTCACGTTTTTCTTTTAATTTCTTCCATGATTCTCTTACATCCTCCACCGTCGTTGCCTTTTTATCGCAGAGAAGTTGGGAAACAGTTTTGCTCGGGCGAAATAAAAAATACGCTTAAATATGATATTTTAATTTGTCTAGATTTAATATATATTATTATAGAGTCATGATTTCAACAGAAAAAATATCAATGGTGCCATCAGCAAGAATCCAAACCGTACCTGTAGCATTACAATTTGATGGCTTACTCCTGTACTAACGTGGCATACATATGGACTGATTTGAAATAAAAAATAAACTAAAATGAATGTCCAAAATGTGTGACGATTTATTCAATTTTACCATCTTTTGACCCCTTTAAAAACTACTAGCTGTTCCGCCCGGTCTTGCTCAGGCTCTATGTACTGTTCATAAGGTTATGTGCATATGCATATATTAAAAAGTGTAAATATGTACAGTAATGCCTTTCTGTGTAATAGTCTTTCTTAACTACCATAGAGAAAAGACAAACAGACATTTTCAATTTTATAGTTATATAGATTGATAGATAGATTTGATGCAATATATAATAATGATTTAAAAAGTATTAAAAAAAAGACGCGTGCGCCACCACCGAGAATCGAAACTAAAACGTTCAGCTCACGATTTATTTTGCTTCTGACGCCAACGACTGGGCCATGAAAACATATTTACTGCAAGTCTAAAAATTAAAACATGAACCAATAGCTACTACGTTATGCGTTCGTAATGGGGGAGTTCGACCTTGACCTGGCAATTTTTTTTTCACACTTTTGCACCGATTTTTCCGGGTTAAAACCCAAATATAAAGTTTTGCATGGATTCAAATACCTTATATATAAGGTTTCATGTCTGTAGACCAAAAACTCTAGGAGCAGGTTGGTAGGTAAAATTTGTTAAACAAAAATATATACGTATACATAAATATATATGGAAACAATTTTGTGTTTACTATAAACTTTTAAAGCAAATATTATGCAAGTATGAATCATGTAAAATAGCTGCATTAATATAATTACACGTAATAGTAAACTAAAGATGATTATCCCATAAGAAAACCGAAAAAACTAATAGTGAATTAATTAAAATGAATGTTAAAAAAAAATATGCAAATTAGCTAGATATTTTGTTAGTGAATGCAATTCCACAAACCATATATGAGAAAATTGTTTTTTTTTTTTAAATAAATAGAAAAAGGGGGGTTAGTATGAATATCAATACACACAAAAGAAAAACGAATTTATAGGAGTATAGAATAGAAAATAGATAGATAGATAGATTAAAGCGGTTAAAGACCCATAAAACCGGTCCGCAAAAATTCCAATTATCTAAGGACTCTACGATTTCTTGTTTCGGCGGAGATAGAGTTTGAAAATATGGAGACAGAAAAACTGACAGACATACAGCGTTTTATACATTAGATTTTTAATTTCTTCTCCAACTTCCTCTACATCTTCATCTCCTACATCTCTCAATATCTTCCCCTTGCTCTTTCTTTTCCTCTACCTCCCCATTTTTCTCTGTCTACCATTATGTTTACTTTTCATCCTCTCCATCTTTCTCTATCCTCTACCAATAGAAAGTACCTGCAACAAAAGCCTCTTCACACAGACTTGTAAAACCAGTGATATTTCCACGCCTCTGACGAGACGTCTAATGCGCTAGCTGATATGGAACCATCGCCTCCTGCAGCAACCGTTATCAAATATCTCTTCCATCATTAATTCAATTCTTCATCCCTAACAGCATCACAGACATTGATCTTTATGTTGATAATTATGAACATCGCTCAAAGTCGTTGGAATTAGAAAAGGCAATTCTGTCAGAACTCCCAGAATCTTTAATTAAAAATGACTAAGCTATAAATTGATTATACGAACCGTTAACTTTGTCTGCGCGAACCTCTCAACTTGTACGAATTCCTCTTCATAATAAACAATGGTCGGATTCGACAAAACAAAAGAGAACCGGATCAAACTCAGTCGAAGAGTTTTGAAAGTAAGAGGAAATTGTTACAATTTCCTAGACAAGTTGAAATTTGAATTCTCCAATATTAGAGCTACTTTAATGTCGTTTATGATTTTTTTTAGATGCGGAATGATTATCGGCATTATTCAGATTCATCGAACTACTGTTTTCATCTTGAGTGTGATTTTCACAACGTTTCGGTCGATGTAAACTCCGACCTTCTTCAGGTGTGTCTTGTCGAACTCGGGAACGTTTCTATCGAACTCGGGAATTTGGACGGAATTTCGAGAGGAACACTTTAGTTACTTCACGGGGATAGCATGCTTTGTTCTGTCGGCCATAGCTGGATACAGATCCTAAGTAATTCCCAATTGTAGTATTCGGTCACCTACACTGAGTCCGCAAGGAGCCGTTATGCAGTGGTTACAGTACTTTTAAAACACA
>NC_136519.1:85478773-85573773 GCF_053919585.1 Euprymna scolopes | reverse complement strand
GTTGTGAAGGCAACCTTTCTAGGAGGAGCAAATTTCTGATTTAAAAAAACACATAAAGCGGGAGACAAGTACCCGCATTAAGCTGGTCTGCAGTTTAATTTGTTGCTGGCTATCTTGCTCTTGCTTGTTGTTGGATCTCAACATTTTGAACCGAGAGAGAGACTTAGCTGTCGTACAAAGCTAAAACTCTGTAACATCACCTGTGTATAGCTACTCCCTCAGGCAGTTGTCTATAAAAATGGCCCTGTGGCGATTGGAAAGTTGTAAAGCATGGAGGCTTGAAATGCTGGAAGCATGTAATAATTGATCTCAATGACCGTCTTCAGTATCATGCCTGCTTGAGCGTGTGAATTCATCAGTATGACTTAGAAAAAAAAAGAAGTCATTTTTGGGCTCATGGACATTAAGTGTCAGAGGGAGTGGCACTCGTCTGACAAGACGTTGCAATCATCATGTATTTCCAAATCTTTCGACTGAGGCCACGGATTTTCACAAGAATTTGTCTGAAAACGGATTAAAAATATTTTCCCAGATCTCACTACCCATTATGTAAAATCCAGAGACTGTCGACTGAAAAATGACAGTATTTCGTTAGGGAAATATACACAGACACACACACACATACACACACACAGACGATTTCACTTATATATATATATATATATATATATATATATATATATATTAATTTAAAAAAATTATTTCAAATATATATATATATATATATATAATTATTTTTTTACTATAATAATTAAAGTAAGTCAAAGATCTTACTTGAAAACAAAAAAGTGAAGCAGAGGGAATATGGTAAAGAAAAAGGTGATTACACATGAATGGATAGTCTGGTGGAAGATAAAAAATCCAGTGACGGTAAAATCCAAATGTAAAACTTCAAAAAAGTTAAAAGAATTTCCATTTGTACAAGTAAAATCCAAAGATATATATATATATATATATATATATATATATATATATGTATATATAATTATTTTTTACTATAATAATTAAATACCTACAGCCATTAGTGTTTCATCCTTTCGGGAATCTTCAGTGCAGGGTGTCACGATTAATACCAGTCGAACGATTTGAACCCCGCAACATGAGACATCCCTGGCTCGATTAGCGAAGACCTAATCCATTCGGCTACCATTAACCGCGTGAAATAACGTTGAATTTAAACGTTTTAATTTTAAATGTTCATTTACGTCAGCCAGACAGTGATCTAATCGTTATACGATGATCTATGCATAAGAGCTAAATTGACCGACTTTAATTCCACTGAGAGTGCTCAACGATGAGAAACGCATTTCTTAAAGGGGCTGTCTTAATATTTTTTTTACTATAATAAGTAAATACCTTCAGTGCAGGGTGTCACGATTAATGCCAGTCGAACGATTTATATATATGTGTGTGTGTGTGTGTGTGTGTGTGTGTGAAATATTATTTGCTGTTCTTTTTAGCGGCTGATGTACCTGGTTAGCCCCCTAAAAAATACTAAAAATACTTTAGTTTCTGTGTAGAATTTTACCAAATACTAGTTATTTCTGAATTCTTTCCTTCCAAGCATAAGATGTCATACATTATCAAAGACACTGGCCATGCCCCAACACTGTTTATCGTTTTGTAGCGAACTTAATGGAAGGTAAATACATTTATAAGAAGGCTCAAAGTCATAAAATCTTCAACAGTGGGCTTGTCCCTCACTTGGAATGGCCCATTACAACAGATCTGTCACAGCCAATGACTGAACTAGCAAAGAAAAATGTCAATTTCAACTTGACACGTGTTTTTTTTTTCTCCGACCGCATGTCGGCCACAGTCAGCCGATTCTTCTTCTCGTCTTTACACGTCCATTTTCTTCGACGTGTCTTTCTTTCTCTCCCGAGCATGTGCTGTCCTTTTTCTCTCTTTTTTTTTCGTTTTTCTTCTCGCGCGCACTTCCTAATTTGCATAATCGCATTTTTCAACAACTGCTGCTGCTAATCTTTTCGTAACCAGTCATACATTCCATATGTAAAAATAACATTGCATTATCATGCACATTGTTAAATACTTACAATAAAAAAAGCTTTACAATATTGAATATCAATAAGTATTTGTTTCACCGGCCTATAAATTGGAAAGTCAATTCTGCTGGAGTTAACAATTACAAGAAACCTTCTCAACCACCAATTGAAATGGCTTATAACACCTTACTTGAAAGCACACAGTACAAAATCACTGTTTTAACATTCATAAGTAACACTAATTGAACAGATACATAGAGAACATCATTATGGATGCTCCCTGAAACTTACTTACCACCGAGAATATCTTATATCTCTACAAAGTAATAATTCCTCCATGCAGTATAGTCAATGTGTAAAATATTACATATGAATGTGTGTGAAAGTATCAGCGGTAGCGAAGTATAGCTGGCTGCGAATTGATTTAGAAGCAAAGAAAAAAATAAGATTCCGACTCGGAATTTTTTTTTCCTCTTATTTATATGTGATAGCTATGCTGCACTATTATTTCAAATTTAGTACGGAAAGAGCTTGGAATGAAGCCATGTTGCAGAAATCTAAGACAATTTGTAAAGAGAGAAGACCCCTGTTACTCAATTACGTGAAACATCATGGTGTTGACGTACACATTTTTGTTGACGAAAAAAATCGTGGTAGACGAAGTCTCTAACTGCAGAAACTCGGGAGTTTTCGCCAATGACCCTTCCGGTGTTCCTCCACTCATGCAAAGTAAGCACCCTACCTCTTTCATGAAGTTCGGAGCTATTGCCAACGATGAAAAAGTCATGCACCCTGAAGTAAACCTGAACATCAATACGATGGAATATCTGAAGATTCTAGAAAAAGTTCTCTTAACCTGGATTTAGAAGAAAAATGATCCCTAGGAAGTGATATTTATCTAGGGCGTGGAACCGTCTTATTATTAAAAAAAACTGTACAGATCTTCTTGAACTGGTTTTATTTAGGGAAGTCGATTTATTTAGGTGTCGATCGCAGAAGAATGGAAAGTGAAGATCTTTGCTTGCATGGTTAATTCTAGGTCTCCATTCTGAGACACGTCAGGCACCTCCTCTGTGAAATGGGAACGGTCTGTTAAACCGTCCGCTTTGCTCAACGTCCAAATTCCAATTCTCTATGATTTCCAGCTAACCTGACCCATGTAACATACACGTAGCTCCGATCAGCTGACCAGATACTTCCGGTACACGGGACTATGGGCTAGCTTTCTTATATTTTGACAATTTTTATAAATATTCTTCATATTCATCTCCCGACCATCTCCCCAGTATGATAGATCCAGACGAATAAACAACTTACAAATACTCTCTTGTGTTCGACCCATTACATAACATTTATATTGCCGCTTTTTGTGCCATCAAATATCTGGCCCTTTAGCTCACCGAACTCGAACCTCAGTGATTATTGTCTGTAGGGGTTATTTTTAGAAAATCTCTAATGCTCGCCCAAAAAAGTTTGGCCTCCCTGCAAAAATCCATATTATAGCCTTATTAAGGGTTGCACTGAAAAAACAGAACGCCAACATAAAATAACAACATATATTGCAAAGCATGCAATTTTTTCCTCGTAGCCAAACGACCTAGGTTAGTCCACCGGATATCGACTGATATATACTTGCTTCTCCACGCAAAACAAAGGTTGTTTTCATGTGAGAGAAGACCAGCTCCTCCAACAGTGGGAACTCTCACAGTTTGCAACAATACAGTTGCCTTTCTATAGAAGGGTTCCCTTTTTCATTGACTAAGGGCAATTTAATTTGAATGCAGAATCTGAGCAGACGCCACACTTCAGTCACAAATCCAATATACGAGCGTAAACGGATATCGTCTGGTTATTTATTTGTTTCCCACGAAACAAAATGTGACACAAGGTCAATTTAATGTGGGAGATAACCAGCTCCCCATCAAAAGGGGAGTCTGGAAAAATAAAATTGCCTTAGTATAGAATGGTTTCCCCCCTCCATTGACTAAGGACAATTGATTTGAGTGCAGTATCTGAGCAGACACCACACTTCAGTGAATCGCCCAGTACAAGTACCGGATATCGACTGGTTATTTATTAGTTTCCTCACGACAGAAAATGTGACACAAGGTCGTTTTTAATGTGGGGGATAACCAGCGCCCTCCAAAATGGGCATTCTGCAAAAATAAAATTGCCTTCGTATAGAAGGGTTTCGCCATCCATTGACTAAGGACAATTAATCTTAGTACAGTATCTGTTCAGACACCACACTTCCGTGACGAGCCCAGTACAAGTTTCGGGTGTCGATTGATACTTTACGGCTTAGTCTTCTGATATTTATTAAGATTCGAATAGTCTATTACTAGGTAACATAGGTTAGTTCTGCCACAACACACCCTCCAAAGCTAATAACTCCGGACTGTGTGTCAGTATTTTTTCCTCTTTGGGTGGACCATGAACAGCTTGGTGATTTTCTTTTTCCTGTCCGAACGTCCTGATTCTAGAATGATTTGGGGAGAGCCAATATCAAAGTTGTCGTAGATGGTTTCAATAGCCTCTATTTGTGTGTGGATTCATAGTTCAGGTCGATTATTTTTCTTTTGACCCGAAAGAAAAACATTTTATTGCCATTTTCTCATGTATTAATCGCGGAAATTTAATGCAACAGTTGATTACTTGTGTCGGCCGACTCTGCCACAATTAATTAATGATCACAGACCCTGCTTTTAATAATTCATCAGGCCAGGGACGATATTGTCCACACAAGTTTTCATGAGTGTTGTTTACCTGATAAACTGTCAATTCTGAGAAAACTCTGGTAAACTGGTCTGGCAGTTCTTTCCATATTGTAAGAAAGCAATTTGAATGCTATTATTTGGTAATATTTTTGAGTGGCGTTGCCTCTCGGTAAATACTGTTCCAATATTGGGAAAATAGAGTTGCGACTGGTACCTGTTGCGATGTAGTTGAAGTCTTCGTATCCGGTGAAAAATTGCCTGCAGTATATAGACATTTACGACTTGGCCGGTGGACGAAAGTGTCATCACTTCAGAACTTGAGATAGAGTATTTTGCTTGATTTTCATTTCTTGGTTTGTGGTCAGGCGCTTTTCTGGTTAAGGGAAAACTACTTTTGTCCGGTCTACAACAGTATTGGTGTATTTGTGCCTTCCGTTTTGCTTTTCGTAGCCTAGAACAAGAAGTGTTTCCTTTTCAATTTCGTAGCCTAGAACAAGAAGTGTTTCCTTTTCAATTCGTTTTATTTTGCAAACATTATTGGTTGGTTTGTTCCGGAATTCAGTACGACCCGAGGAGGTGAGCGGTATTCCTTAATACATAACCTTTTGATTTTTTTTTTTCGTCTTTCCTAAAAATGTGATTTTCGTAAAAATTTCACCTTCGAAATTAATTTGCGTACAGTAAACGATAGAAATTAAAGGTTCAAAACTAGTTCACTTACTATATTTTGTTAAATTAAAATTCTCTTAATATGCGATTATAATAATTATTATCGAACTGGATGATTGTTCTTTCTCTTTTTTTAACATACATGGACAATCGATGACACATATTGGAAGCCATGGATAATCGGTAGCCATATTTTTTTGCATATAAGAGTTACCACGTGGTTGAATACTGGAAGCTGTCTATACCTACAACTTAATCAGAAGTGACGTTACGCTGTCATTTGAATCGGCCTTCTTCTTACTCTCGGTAGCCACGTTCCGACCCGAGTAAGTAAGTGGTATTCCTTAATACATAAGCTTATGACTTTTTGGCTTTCCTAATAATGTGATGTTCGCTAAAATGACACTTTCGAAGTTAATTTGCTCTTCTGCGTGGCTACGTGTATTGCGAAACCATCTTCGTCATTTATCCGCAAATCTAGACATGACCGACGCTTATGGAATAAAGAGACTTTTGGGGTAAATAGTTCTGTAAGAAGTTCCATGGTCCCGACGAAAGATACTTCTGACGTTTTACGTGCTGCACAAATGTATTTTTTACTTATCGCTCATGTTTCCGTAATATTAAATGAACATATTTTCTGATATGACAACTGTCTGCTGTCGATAATAAAAACAGTCTTCATGCTGACGTAAATAAGCTTCAACTGGTTTACCTTCTTCATGGTTTCTAGCAAAAATTGTGAATCACATTTCCATATACGTTTTCATATTGCTGGGTTTCTAGCCTCATTAGTTGTTCTTGATGCTGTTAATCTGAGCACTTCTGGTGTTCAAATAATTGTTGTTCTTGTTCAATTTGCAGTCTTACTAATTGGTTCAATTTACTTTTTAAGGCGTTTCTTTTTGTATGATGGCTGAAATACTGAATTTTTGTAAGATGGATGAAATACTGAATTTTTGTATGATGGATAATACTTAATTTAAGTAAATTAACAATACCACGTTCAGATTAAACAGGTTTTTGTATTTTAGAACAACTGCGAAAGAAGGAACAGCAGTTTTCCTTCGATAAATTTACAAATGAACGTTTACCATAGTTTTAAATTCCAAGCGAATGTCTTTTCCCATAAAAGACAAAAATATGTTATGTGAAATATTCAATAGTCCTCCAAAACAAATGTCTTTTCATAGCACAAAACCCCCGAATACCGTGTGTACGTTTTTTTAGTAAGCCAAAAGGCGTTCGCTGACACACGTATGTAATAACGCGAGAAATAAACACGGATAATTCGTTTTTCTCGTTATTTTTGATTTACGTTGCGCTAAGATGTCGTGATAAAGCAAAGTAAAGAGAAGAAAAAATATGAAAATATTTTTACTCTGCACGCGTTTGACATTCAAACTTCTATGTCCATGCACTTCTATGGTTTTCGGGAGTTTCTGTTTTCTCCTTGCATCAGAGTTTTCTGAACACTTGCTCGGTGTAATTCATATTTCAGTCATGAGTTCTTTTTAATGTTGGGAGTATTTTAAATTCTAACAACTCTTGCGAGTTCGAAATCCGACGCCGTTACTGTTATTTATTGCCAAGCATAAAATATGTGGCTTATTCCTGATAACCGAGGAAAGACACAAGTTTTGTCAAGGCATATCGGGATAGTCTTCCGGGATTGATTGAAATTGAAATAGTCGATTAGAAGGTAATATGAGTTAGTTGCGACACAACACGCCATAAAGCGAGCATTCCGCGCTATCAAGAAAGAGTCAGCTGTCAAGGCCTGTCGTGCTTTTAGAGCTCGCATTTTGAGGGCACCGAAGATGGACGCATAGAATAAAACGTTTTTATTCGTTTGCATTTAATAGAAACAAATATTTTACTGTCCCTCCATTGTCAAGGTTTAATGTTAGAAATCTGAAATTGAAAATTTATTGTCTATGTTTTTATTTATGATGTGTTGTTTCGTTGTTTTGTTTTTACGGCATATCAAACCTTTTGGCGTAATTGTGGGGTATATGGTTAGAAAAGAAGAAGACAAAAAACGTACTTGGCGTATCTGCATCGCTCTTTGGGAAAGAAGAAGGCTAGCGTCTTTATATACACGAAGGGCATCTTGGGAAGGTAGAGCATGATGGAGGAAGCTATTTTTTTCCAGTCTCTTCCTTTTTTTTCTAGATAGGAGGATATAAAACCAGGGAAAAAATCCCTGGGTTGGGGCAGAGAGATAAGTGTCGTGAACATCTTCTCTTGACAGTAAAATATTTTGGCATACCAAACCCCTTGGCGTAATTTAATTTAATGCCGAATCCTGTTATTTTGAAAAAAAAAACAGTTTTTGTTCTTTAGATCTGAAAATATTTATTCATGTGGTTTTGCTGTTTTGCATGACGACATAATACCCCTCTTCGGGTTATACACTTTTCTCTGTTAAGGAATCCTTTCCGGGTTATTTTGTTAAGGAGTATTGTTTCAAATATATATTCATGGTGTTTGGTTTGCTTATTTTGTAGATGAAAATTGTTGCTTTTGTTTTTTGATTTTGCAGAACATGATTGAGTTCTGCAAAAGTAAGTGAAAAATGATTTTGTTCTCTAACCGCCACCCACTCCCAGCCGACCTTTCGCTGATCTTTCGTTATGTTCAAAGATAGTAAATACCCCTCGACTTAACTTAATTTTGAGCCAACACGTCTGTTTCTGAACATAATTTCTCACAGCACCGAAGGTTATTCACTAAGTTTTAGGTAGACATACATACATACATACATACATACATACATACATTTTACAAGTAAGATTTATATTAAATAATTTTTTTTTTTATCCTTTCCGGATTATTTAAATAAAAAATCCGGTCATTTTGTTAAAAAGGTGTTATATTTTGTGGGGTATATGCGAAAGGAGGGTGGCGCCAGAAAAAAAGAAGTACCGGGCGTATCTACATTTGGGAAAAAGACGTACTGGGCGTATCTACATTTAGGAAAGAAGAAGGAAAGGGTTGCTAGCTCATTTATATATACGAAGGGCATCTTGGGAAGGCAGGGCATGATGGGAAAAGCTATTTTTCCCCCTGCCTCTTCCTTTTTTTTCTAGATAGGAGGATATAACAGCTGGGAAGGTGTAGTCGATTGGAAAAGATGAGGGCAGGAACGTGCTGTTGTCGAGCGAGTGACTAACTCCTTCCTGAACCCCAGAACCGAATCCTGATTGTAACCGTTAGATATTTCAAATAGTTATTCATGGTACTTGGCTTGCTTGTTTTGTAGAGGAAATTGCTGCTTTTTTTTTTGGCTTTGCAGAACATGATTGAGTTTGGCAAAGGAAAGGGAAAAACGATTTCGTGCTCTACCCCCACCCACCCCCAGCCGACCTTTCGCTGATCTTTCGTTATGCAAAGAAACTTGAACTCTCCGTTCAATGATATTACAGTATCTTTCGATTTAACTTAATTTTCAACCAACACATTCGCTTCTCAACATAATTTCTCACAGCACCGAAGGTAATTCGCCTCCTCTCAACACGTCTAAACTTAACACGGAGCCGGTTTTTATAACATTACGATGTGTCACTGATTTACGTAAATCCCCATATGTGATATTTGAACGTAGGTTAATTTATACAGCTTCGAGGTATATCGTCGAAAAGGAAGTAAAACCTGCCGCAAGCTTTAGAAGGATGTGCGTAGTTATTGGTTTCAAATTATAGATTGTTGAGTCAATATCTTGCAGCTAATATAGAAATACTAGATGGGATCCGTGAATGTTATGTATTCGTTATTTAGTGTTGAAAATTGTAATAGTAAATTATTGTTTTTTGGGTTTTAAATTTCCTGAACATGATCGAGTTTTTGCAAAAAAAAAAAAAGAGACTACATAATAATAATAATAATAATAATAATAATAATAATAATAATAATAATAATAATAATAATAATAATAATAATAGAAAAGTGAAACCAAAGAACCGAATAGGGTCAAGGAGAATGGAAAGACCGAGGAGAGAGCGCTGACCAAACCTCCGCCGGACCTGCGCGAAGAGAACTGGGACCTTGCGGAGGCTAATTGCCACTCAAATTCCAGTATAGACCAATGACCACTGCCAGCGAGAATTCCATGGTAAGAGGTTGTTGCGATGACGCAAAATTAATTGCAAATTCTATCTAAGGAGGGGGAGAGAGCTGGACGTCTGGGGAGACTTGTTGTCACTCAGCTTGTAGAGAACAGCACAGGTTTCCAATCAGATCGTTTGTTGACTTGTGTGAAGGCTCCATGTGATCCAATAATAATAATAATAATAATAATAATAATAATAATAATAATAATAATAATAATTACTAGCAGGACCTGTGGAAATGTCAGGCCAGCATCTTTCATATTTAATCTATTGCTGCTGGGCATTCTTCGAACGTCCAGCATGAATGGAAACCCAGCCATATTATTGTAGCCCTTTTGTTAAAACTGCATAAGTATTTATATACAGCATAATCACGTTGACACACCGGTTCCCGCTGGATCCCCGAAGTCAAGCAACGTTGAACCTGGCTAGTACTAAATGGGTGACCATTAAGGACTTTTAAGTGCTGTATGCGCTCTCCAATTATCGTGGTATTGTTTCCAGTAGTCCTGGACACTTCCTTGTCACTGGACTCAAACAATACAGATTCAGTAGATGTGCGTTGGGGATTGCGCAACCCTTGCCTCACAATTTATACACGCAGTTGCCCCTGCAAGGGGTGTCCTTTGTCTTTCGAGACTGAGCGGGGGCATTGGATAAGTATTTATTTAAGTAATCAGGTTAATGTAGTCTCAGAATATATCTTGTTATTACGGTTTATATCCAATATCCTTATAGAAATCTGTGACATATCTTCATTGTATGATCGCCCGACGCGAACGGAAACGCCAAAATCTTGTAATGCTATCTTTAAATAGAACAGATACTACCCTTTTTTTAAAGCCAGAAAACTAAAAAAGCGACTTAATTTTTCTTTTATTAAACTCATTTTTTTACATTCTGTCTTTGGTGAGTCAGAGATTCTATTTATTTCCAAGGAGGATGAAAGGCGATAACATATAACGAATAATAAATTGGCGTGTCTATATATAAGAGCAATTTTATATTTTTAGTAGCTAGCATCCTTTTTAGCGATATTATTACGAATATTTAATAATATTCTCTCAGTTGAATAATTTATAATCTGGAAACCGTGACAAACGTACGTACGTTTGTTAAGAGTACAACTGTATTGATATTAGGTTGGTGCAAAAACAATATCGTTTTCTCACATATGTTATTTATATATACCTAGCGGGGGAGCCCGGCGTTGCCCGGGTTTTTGGGTGGTGTAGTAAGGAACCCAGGGGTTGTAAAAAAAGTTGTTGTAACGAGGGGAGGATCAAAACAACAGTAGGCGGAGGTGTCAAAACACAAAGTGGCAGCAGGCAGGCAGACTCGAACCCGTAACTCGAAGGAGAAAAAAAGGTAAAAAACAAAAATACCTGACGTCCTAGCCGATATCTCCATCGTTCGACAGGAAGCTCCGTATGTTGAAATTAAGCATAGTCAATCCAACCAATACGATGACTTGCGAAAATGGCGACGCAAAACTGACCCCTCCTTGTAGAAAACTGCCCAACTGAGGGTGAGTTCATTTTGTTCAATTTTTCGATATTTATTGTACGAAGGACGGAGCTTTTAAACAGTACCGATCTCGTCAGAATCCGTCGGCGCTGTCAATAGTTTTTCCGAGACATAAAAGCACACACACACAGACACACACACATATTTTTCTTTTAAATGATAGATTTCTGAATTAATGCTATATATTATTTGGAAGTACGTTTTTCACTCTATCGAATCGTGTTTTTCCTTACCGTTCTTAATCGCTTCATTAATTTTTCCAGGATTCTCGACAGCATGGACAAGATTCAAATCCGCACGATTTTCTTGTTCAAGTTCAAACTAGTCTGAAAAAGCTTCCGATACAGCTCATGATGTCAATTATGCGTTTGGACCACATATGGTACAATAATGTTTCAAGAAATTTTTCAATGGTGACAAGAGCCTCGAAGATGGAGACGGCCACGGCCGGGCTACTGCGGTTGATACGAATATTTGAATGCCTTAATTGAAGCCGATCCTCGCAAAATCACACGAGAAGTCCCCGTTGAACTCGAGATCGACCACTCAAAAATCATTCGCTATTTAAAGCAAATACGGAAGTCAAAAACGTTGAATAAACGGGTGCCGCATGAATTGAACGATAATAATCAAAATCGTCGCTTTGATGCGTCTGCTACTCTCCTTCTGCGCAACAAAACTGCCCCATTTCTCGAGGGAATTGTGACGTGTGATGAGAAGTGGATCCTCTACGACAACCGGCGACGTTCGGCACAGTGGTTGCATGCCGGAAAATATCCACAACACTTCCGGAAGTTGAAATTGACCCATAAAAAACGAGTATGGTGATTATTTGGTGGTCTGCGCTCGGTCTCATCCACCACAGCTTCTTTAATCCGGGCGAAACGATTACGGCGAAGTACTGTCGATCAATTGACGAAATGCACCAGAAGCTCCAACGCATATGCCCGAAATTGTTCAATATGAAGGGATCAATTCGCCTCCATGACAACGTTCGTCCCCATGTTTCTCAACTGATCCTGCAGAAGCTGAACGAATTAGACTATGAGAATCTGCCTCATCCGCCATATTCACCGGGCCCTCTCGCCTACCGATTATAACTTTTTCAAGTATCTCGACAACTTCCTGCGCGAAAAATGCTCCAAAAGCCGAATCGGCATTCAGTTATTTCATCGCTTCCAGAACTCTGGATTTCTATGCTAAACGGCATAAATAAACTTGTTTCTTGATAGAAAAAATTGTGTCGATTATAAAGGCTTTATTTCGATTAATAAAGTTTATTACGAAAGGAGATACGATCTTTCGAAGTTGAACGTAAAAAAAACATTATTTTTGCAACAAACCAATATGTAGACGCTTTGTACATTTTAGGCGAGGGAGTTGCTATCCTCAGACAGCCTTATCTGATCGCACCAGTGCTAATTTCTATCGAAGAATACTGATATATCTTCAATTTTTCATTCGTACTCTGTCACTCATATATGAATTCTGCTGAATTTATTTACAAAAAAAAAATCTAATCTTTTAATGGATTTTTCTAAATCTGAAATGTAAAAATGTTTAAAATGCGTACGTAAATGTATTGAATGATATATTTTGGGGAGAAAAACATATTTCCGGTATGGGTGGACACTTCTAGCTACAGTGTATATAGATGCACGGTACGTTTCTGTTGAAAATCGATTAAGATCGATCTCATGGATCGAATTTAGAGAGAAAATGCTGAAATGCAGAATTATAGATGCAATATAGATTTATTTTTATATTCGCCGGTAACACAATCAATAATAAACCCCGGGCATGCCACAAAAGCACCAGAGAGGTGATGAGGTACCTAGTGGTTAACAACGTGGGTTGATAACCTGGGTGTGCCAAGTTCGAACCCAGTTCTTTTCGGAAAGTCACTTAAGAATGTTGGCAACGTCTATGCGGTCTCTTCCGCAGCTACCTGATATTCTTCTAGAAAGAATTCTTAATCGGGGAAATGAATGTCATCAAAATCATCACCAGGAAAGATTCTTGAACTAAGAGTGCACACAAATTTTCAGCATGAGAGCTACTTACGACATGACTAAATCTAAATGATCTACCAATACTTAAGATGTAAAACAAAGTATCTTCTATAATATAAATCTTACCTGTCTGTTTAAATGTATTTATGTACGTATGGATGTATGTCTGCCTAAAAGTTACGGCAAAGGCGACAGATTTTCATGAGATTGGTATCGTATTGAAGCTCGACCCTTCGGTCGACAAATATAAAAAAATTGGCTAAAAAGATTAATTCCTTCACTCTCAACTGGGCACTTTTCTACTGAGAGGGGTCGCTTTTTACGACTATATTTTCGAAAGTTATCCCCTCTTTTCGATAGACTAGCCTTAATTTAAACCTACTTCATTTCCTCTTTGGCGATGGGCGATACAACAAACACGTCACTTGTTTTCACGTTCTTTTCATCCTCCGCGCTACGGAATCGAACCTGCCTGCTACCATTTTTTTTCTGCCCAACACACATCTCCAAACATCCAGGCAACGCCGGACACCGAGGTTAGTTAATAAATATATGTTATTGCTTATATGCAAATTATTTGCAGGTGTACGTTGCAGTATTGCATCAACCCATATTGCAGAGTATAGCGCTGTACATTTTTTTGTCATTACCTTACTCTGATGACTTGCATTAAATGGAATCAATCAGGGATGCATTATCCGAGCAGAATCAAGCAAACCTATAGATGCTCATCGGTATTTTAACTTAATGATTTTCATGTGGGAAAGTGCTGACTCACATAAATAAGTACACCTTAATAATGCAATCAATAAAGTAGCACATTTACTGACACTGTGGCCCTCTGTGAATGAGTCCCATAATTATCAATGAAATATGCTTCAGCTTAATATCTACTTATAGTGTCAGAATCCCATTTTCTTACTCCAGAATAATTCAGGTTTCAATTTCTGCTGCGAGTGAAACAACCTCAGCAACTTTTTAGAAAGGTCAGCGCATAAATTTTGCGATTAGTTTGAGTAAAGTATTTAAAGCATTTATATCGGAATTTACCGACGAGTAGGGGGAGGGGAAAGGTGGTTTAAGTCTTGCAACGAAATATGGACGTTGCTTACAGGCAGTCTTTCCTTGTAAACGTAACGAATGGGTAACGGTGGTCGAAGTGTAATTTGTCTAAAGGACAGCAACAACTACTACAACAACAGTAGAGCGGTCACCCCTTTTAATCTACTTCAACTCTCAGTCAACGAGATTCACGCGTGACTGAAATGTCTATTTAACTTGTAAGGAATAGGCACTCAGGTTCTTTGATTAACGGACCACCGGTCGTGTTGGTCACAGCTACCAGCACTCCTTTCTTCCCCACCGACCTACCCTCGGCAAGTCAACCAATTGAAAATTCTCACATTTATCGAATTGACAGACAATTGCCAATTTGCTTAATATAGGAGAGAGATTGTGGTGATCGTCTCATCAGTAGGTTGGACTTTACAATCATCAGATCGTACCTTCCCTCATACACATATGGTTTATTAAATTAACGCTCACATTATTTCTTAATTGAAGGGTGCCATCACAGACGGGCAAAATCAATATCAAGATAGGAGCATGTAAGAGTTATTAACAGTTTTGCCTGTCGTATCCGCATATGTATATTCTTGAATGGCAGTAAAAAGAAAAGACTGCTGGACATCCATGACTGAAACTTGGTGGACAAGTCAGCCATGGACTGAAGCTTATTTCTGTTAAGCTTGATGTACACACGACTTGTTTTCCTATTCCACCTCTGCCTTAAGATACTTAAAGTTTGCCAGCAATAACGTTTTTTTTTCATTACACATTCTTAATATGTTCCCCAGTCAACTTTATTAATTTTTTATAAACTCCTATACAAAGCATTAAATTTTCATTTCCCTTACACAAATACTAATACACAAATACTAATTTCTCCCTTATACATTTCTATCAGTTCTTATTGGTTGCTATCTCTCAATCAGCCTATTCGATATCAGATACCTTATTGAATAAACGAACACACTTGCTGTTAAAAAACATGGTCGCAAAACCACCGGTTTCTTTTCTGTTACATTTTCCTTTTCCCCACCATATTACTTCTACTCTTTTACTGTTGTCAATTAAACTTATTGTTTTCTGCAACAAAAAACAAAACAAAAACAAAGCAGTAGTCACGATATTCGGTGGTGAACGATAGATTTTTAAATAAATACACATGGAAACATAAAGATACAGAGACAGAGAATGGTAGACTTATAGGGAGATAGGGAAACAGCCAGATAAACTGATACCTATATAGATAGGGGGCAGAAACACCTTTTTGAAAAAGATCACACATTTTTATTTACTTTAGAGACACCATTTTCTTTGCTTTTAAACAATATTTTTTTACAATTATAAACCTTTCCTTTATTTACAAATAATACGGACAGAAATACATCCAAACAATGCAGTCAAGAAGATAGCACATTTACCGATGTTGGGGTCTTCTGATGTTGAGTTCTATAATTGTCCATGAGCTTTGCATCAGCTGAAGTTCGGCTTATAGTGTTAGCATCTCGGCCCTTACTCCAGAAAAGACCAGGTTGCAATTTTTCGATGCGAGTGAAACAACCTCAGCATCTATTTAGAAAAATCAGCGATTAGCAAAGCCTTAAAAGCATTTATCGAACTGACGGACAATTGCAAATTTGTTTTATTTAGCGTGCACTCTGACGCTGCGCACAAGACGGGTCTTGCTGCTCCACCTCTGCCGTGAAGCACTAAAAGTTTTCCAGCACAAACGTTTTTTTCATTACCATGCAATTTACATACAATGACGTAATGAGCTCCCCTCTTAAAAAGCATAAAAAACAAAAAGAAAAAAAAAACAAATAAAGAAAAAGCATCCTATTCGTGAGAAATTAGTGTTCCAGCAATCTCTGTTGAGATAAATGTAGCGAAAGCCTCAATACGTCAGTAGAATATTTTACAAAAGAGTTACAACTTATCATGGCCTGAAGACCACTCGAGGAGAAGGATTGATGGACGATAGGTGGTCGGTTAGTAATCGTTGTGTAGATTAGGTATGCTTTAAATTATTAAAAACGGAGCAGTTCAACAAGAAAATGTTTAAAGTTGAAGGTTACTATATTGTAATCAGCAACTGTATTGAGATTTAGGCACAGATACAATGAGGGAACAGGTTTGTTTGCGAACATCCAACGTCAGTCTTTTAAGTTTTACTCTCGGATCTCGATAAGGCACAAAGAACCGTAGGAACCCCCACATAATGCGAATTACGTTCAGGAGTCCGAAGCAATCTGCTCGCTATCATTTTACCGCTCTTGGAATTAGTGTTCGCGCTACAAGATGCATCTTATTCAAGAGCTCCACTTGATCTTCGGGCCAAGATCAAAGTGTAGCATCTGTTCCGGCAGATGCTGCAAGCTATGACTAGCTATGACTAGCAAAGACCAGATGTGGGGGCAACCCCACATGCCTGACCTTTAACCAGCTCCCATTTCCCACCTCTCGGGAGCTGGCCCCCTTTTTCCCTTCCCCCTCCCTTTACTCCTCACATTAAAAATTGGCCTTGTGCCTAATTTGCTCGGTGGGGGAGCAAATAAATACCATCTGTTCCGGCAGATACTACACTTAAGATAATTTGTACCAGTCAATGGAGGGGAAACCCTCTATACTGGGACAATTATTATTTTTGGTAACCAGAGTGCCCCCTTTTTGCCTACTTTTGGGGGAGCTGGTTTTTACCTCACATTAAAAACGGCCTTGTGCCTAATTTGCTCAGTGGGGGAGCAAATAAATACCATCTGTTCCGGCAGATACTACACTTAAGATAATTTGTACCAGTCAATGGAGGGGAAACCCTCTATACTGGGACAATTATTATTTTTGGTAACCAGAGTGCCCCCTTTTTGCCTACTTTTGGGGGAGCTGGTTTTTACCTCACATTAAAAACGGCCTTGTGCCTAATTTGCTCGGTGGGGGAGCAAATAAATACCATCTTATACAAGAGCTCCACTTCCACCCATACATATTAGCCATCAAACAAAAGCTTCAGAAAGCGGATTATGAGAAACGGCTTTATTTTGCAAAAAAGATGGAAGTGATTTTCGAAACAAATAACAAATTAATTTTTTTTTTCATGATTAATAAAACCTATTTTCATTTGGAAGGAAGAGTAAATCAACAAATACAGAACTGTCGCTATTGAGCTGATTCCATTCTGTATTTTCAACACGTACTTCCTGGCAAACTTCAGGTAAGAAAGAACAATAAAGTATACCTCGATTTTTTTTTTTTTACAAGATCCAACAAATTGATGCGCTGAACATTTAAATTAAAAATAGTATAGCGCAATAAACACTATAAAATACTTCTTTGTGAATTTTGGCAAGCTCAGACGAGCACTTGCCATGACGATAGAGCACGAAAAGGTTTTCAGCATCTCTTCCGTGGGAAAGATTTTACGGGCAAGAAAAAAGGGCAATCAATTTCGAATATGAAGACAAGATAGGGCCAACCGAGCAGCCTAAGTATTCTATGTTATGACGTATTTGGCTATTATAATGATGAATGATTGATACACCTGAGCAGTAGAGTGATCCTGCCATTTTTAGCTACCTTCGTAACAGATTTGATGTGTGTATTCCATTTCAATTTGGAAGTAAGTCCCACATGTTGTCAGGACATTTTGCTTACATCTAATATAGTAATACTTATTGTATTAGCCGTGAAAATGTCTTTCAGCTAATATATAAACATTATTTATATTAGTCGTAAAAATATTTTTCAGCTAATATAGCAATACTTGTTGTATAAGCCGTAAAAATATCTTTCAGCTAATATAGACATACTTGTAGTATAAGCTGTGAAAATATCTTCCAGCTAATATAACACTACTTGTTGTATTAGCCGTAAAAATAGCTTCCATCTAACATAGTAAAACGTATTGTATTAGCCGTGAGCAATATCATTCAGCTTATATAGAAATACTTGCTATATTAGCCGTGAAAAATATCTTTCAGCTAATATAGCCATACTTGTTGTATTAGCAGAAAATATATCTGTGAGCTTATGTAGCAATACTTTATATATTAGGGGTGAAAAATATCTTTTAGCTAATATAGCAATCATACTTTTACAGACCGTAAAACTATCTTTACGTTATTATAGCAATACTTGTTGTATTAGCCGCAAAATATATGCTTCAACATATATAGAAATACTTCTTATATTAGCCGAGAAAATATATATCTCTCAGCTAATATAGCACTACTTATTGTATAAGCCGTAAACATATCTCTCAGCTTATATAGCAATGCGTGTTGTATTAACGGTAACACTATCTTTCAGCTAATATAGCCAATTGCTGTATTAAGCGTAAAAATTATCTTTCAGCTAATAGAGAATCCTTGTTATATTTTCCGTAAAAATAGCTTTCAACTATTATCGCAGTACTTGTAGTATTAACGGTAAAAACATTTTTCCGCTAATATAGCAATACTTGTTGTATAAGCCGAGAAAACTATCTTTCAACTAATATAGCAACACTTGGTGTGTGCGCCGTAAATAATACTTTCTATATTAGCCGTGAAAAATATATTTCGGCTAATATAGCAATACTTGATATATAACCCGTGAAAAATATCTTTCAGCTAATATAGCAATACTTAATATATTAGTTGTGACAAATAACTTCCAGCTAATATAGTAATACTAGATATATTAGCCGTAAAAATATATTTCAGCTTGTATAGCAATACTTGTTGTATTAGCCGTGAAAATATCTTTAAGCTTATATAACAATACTTCTTGTATTTACCGAAAAAATATAATTCATCTTATATAGCAGTACTTGTTTTATTAGCCGTAAAAATACCTTTCAGTTACTATAGCAATACTTGTTGTATTAGCAGAGAAAAATATCTTTCAGCTTATAGAAGAATACTTGGTGTATTAACCGTAAAATATATTTTAGCTAATATATCAATATTAGCTAAATAAGCCGTGAAATATATTTCAACATACTATCGCAATACTTCTTTTATTAGCTGTAAAATATCTTTTAGCTAATACCGCAATACTTGTTATATTAGCCGTAAAACATCTCTAAGCTAATATAGCAGTACTTGTTGTATTAGCTATTAAAATAGCTTTCAGCTAATAGAACAAAACTTGGTGTATTAGCCGTAAAATATATTTTAGCTAATATAGCAATATAAGCTAAATATGAACTAATTTTAAAGTATCTTGTAGCTAATATAGCAATATTATTTAAATAAGCCGTAAGAACATCTTTAAGCTAATATAGATATGCTTGTCGTATTAGCCGTAAAAATATCTTTCAGCTAATATAGCTGTACTTTTTGTATTAGCTATAAAAATAACTTTCAGTGTATTAGCCGTAAAATATATTTTAGCTAATATAGCAATATTAGCTAAATAAGAACTACTTGTTAAATATCTTGTAGCTTATATGGAATATTAGCTAAATAATCCGTGAAATATCTTTCAACATTTATAGCAATCAAATATATTTCAGCTAATATAACAATACTTGTTGTATTAGCTATTAAAAAAAATCTCTAAGTTAATATAACAATACTTGCTACATTATCCATAAAAATATATTTTAGCTAATATAGCAATACGTTTTGAATTAGGGGTAAAAATATATTTCAGCTAATATAGCAATACTTGTTGCAATAGCTGTGAAAAATTTCTTTCAGCTTATATTACAATACTTGCTATATAAGCCGTGAAAAATAACTGGAAGCTAATATAACAAGACTTGTTATATTAGCCGTAAAACTTTAAGATAATATAGCTATACTTGCTGTATTAGCCGTAAAAGATATCTTTCAGCTAATGTAGCAAAGCTTTTTATATTAGCAGTGAAAAATATATTTCAACTAATATAGCAATACTACTTATATAAGCCGTTAAAATATATCTTTTATCTAATATAGAAATACTTGTTATATTAGTTGTGAAAATATATTTCAGCTAATATGGCTATACTTGTTGTATTAGCCGTGAAAATATATTTCAGCTAATATAGAAATACTTGTTTTATTAGCCGTGAAAATGTTTTTCAGCTAATATAGCAATACTTGTTTTATTAGCCGTAAACATATCTTTCAGTTAATATAGCAATATTTGTGGCATTAGCTGTAAAGATATCTTATATCTAATAAAGATACTTGTATCAGCTGTGATAAATAACTTTCAACTTATATAACAATACTCGCTATATTAGCCGTAAAAATGTCCTTCAGCTTATATAGCAATACTTGTTTTATTAGCTCTGGAAATGTGTCTTTCAGCTAATATAAAAACACTTGTTATATCAGCTGTAAAATGTATTTTCCAGCTAATATAGCAGTACTTCCTATATTAGCCGTGAAAATATCTTTCAACTGATATAGCAATACTTGCTATATAAGCCGTGAAAACTCATTATTCGTGAACATTTATGCTTACTTTTTCATGTAGTTATAGTGTTCTGTTTTCAATTTTTGTAAAGGAAAATTATCTTTTTCTTGTTTGGGATTTGCAGAACATTTTTTTTTTCAAACGAAATTGTCAAAACAACAGAATTTTTTGGTGTATTTAATAGCAGACAGCTAATATTTCCGCACATCCTTCTCTTCTTAGACTCTTTCACCTTAGAAAACTACAGTCGATCACCTGAAGAGGGCCAGAGGATGAGTTAGTTGAAACGTGTTGGAGCAACAACTATGAAAGTGACGATAACAGTCCGCAAAAAAAAATAAATAAATTAAAAAAAATGAATATACTCTTTGTCGGGCCATGTTTAGGGCACATAATAAGCAGTCGCTCTATATTTCTCACTGTGAGGTAACCTCGCAAACAAATCAACACTTAAACCCACTGCCACGCTGCCAAATACTCACATACATAGGTTACTTATGTGCATATATTATTCACATTATAAAGAAGGCCAGAGGAAGGCCAGAGTAATAATTGGCCGAGACGTCGTTAAACAACAACTATAAAGATGAGGTTAATAGTTCGCATATAAATAAAATATAGAAATGTCTCATCTCAAAAGGATTCCAATAATTAACCGATAATGTTTGGTGCATTTTAGGTCAGACAGCTAATATCTACGGACAGCCTGATCTGGTTACACAAGTGGTAATTCTTAAAATCTTTCACCTTAGAAAACTGGCTAATGTGTTATTTTCTATTTGCACTCCTGCCACTCATATCTGAAATCAGCTGAAATTATTTACAAGAAAAAGCTAATCTTTTAATAGAATCTTCTATACAAGAAAGAAGATAATTATTTAAATGCGTATGTAAATATATTGAGTAATTTATTTTAGACGAAAAACGTATTACCCGTGTGGGTAGACGCTTCTAGCTACAGTATACATGGATGCTTGCTAAGTTCCTGATGAGAATAGATTAAAATCGATTTGATATATCGACTGCGAGAGAAGGCATTGCCAGGGCCGCTGCAAGAAAGGTGGGCTCTCTCTACCGTGCTAGACAACTACTATCACCCGAAAGTATCCTGTACCTCTATGAGGCCACCATTCGCCCATGTATGGAGTATTGCTGCCACATCTGGGCTGGTGCATCTGCTGCTAGTCTCTCGCTCCTTGACAAGGTTCAAAAGAGAGTCGCAAACCTGATAGGCCCTGAACGGGCATCTAAGCTTCAGCCTCTGTTCCATCGACGAAATGGTGCATCCCTCTGCCTTTTCTACAACCATTTAAGGGGGGGAAAGCTCTGACGAACTGCAATCACTTGTGCCCCCACGACGTGAGCACCCTCGACAAACCCGACAGGCTGCTAAATCCCACCCCCACACTGTAGAGATCCCTAGATGTAAAAGATCTTTCTACTCCAGTAGTTTCTTCCCCAGAACCGCTAGACTCTGGAATTCCATTCCAGGTCCCTGCTTCCCCAACAGTACTGACGTGCAGAAGTTCAAGTGTAACGTAAACCGACACCTTGCTGCCCAAATCCCTACATAGTCCCCCAGTAGCTGTTGCCCCTGATATTAGCCCCCTACACCAAAGTGACAATTGGCCTTGTTTGGGGTGAAAATGTAAAAAAAAAAGAAAAGAACATGCTGATATGCAGTTGGAATCCGTGTTATGTTGCAGAACATGATTGAGTTTTGCTAAAAGAAATGGACAAAATAATAATAATTATAATAATAATAATAATAATAATAATGACAATAATAATCGAAAAACTTCGAAAGAATAATAGCAGAAATTGGAATCAGAGTAATAGCTACAAAAATACAACGATTAACGATAATGAAAACGGCTGAAATATTAAGGACAGCCCTTGAATGCGGAGAATAATACAAGAAGACAATATAACGAAGAAAGGTTACAGGGAATGAAGAACACCGATACAGCATATCTACAAGCTCTACACATCGATCATGCACCCCCTCATTGTCTCATCACCATTCCTCCCAATAGAAAAGTGATACCAAAGAGCCGAAAAGAATAAAGGACGACTGAAAGACCGAGGAGAGAGCTTGAGCAGACCTCGGCTGGACAAGCGCGAATAGAACTGGGACCTTGGGGAGGCTTAGTGCCATTCAAATTCCAGTATACACCAATGGTCACTGCAAGCGAGAAATCAATGGTAAGAGGCTGTTGCAATGACGCACATTTATTTGCAAATGCTATCAAAGGAGGTGGAGAGAGCTGGACGTCTAGTGAGACTTGTTGTCACTCGGCTTCTAGAGAACACCACAGGTTTCCAACCAAATCGTTTGTTAACTGTGAATGCTCCATGTGAGCCAATAATAATAATAATAATAATAATAATAATAATAATAATAATAATAATAATAATAACAATAATAATAATAATTATTATTATTATTATAATAATTATAATAATAATAATAATAATAATAATAATAATAATAATGCTTGGTGCATTTTAGGCCAGGCAGCTATTATCTTCGGACAGCCTGATCTGGTCGCACTAGTGCTAAGTTCTATTTTTGAAAACCTGGCTTTATTTTATTTTACGTTCGTACTTAGCCGATTTTATATGAATACTGCTGAAAAAAAACCAATCTTTTAATAGCATCTTTAAAACACAAAAAAGAATAATGTTTTAAATGCGAATGAATTTTTTTACTACATTTTCACCCCAGACAAGACATATTGCCACTTTGATCAGGGGCCCCAGTTCTAGGGGTACTATGTAGGAAGTTTAGCAGCAAGATGTCTCTTCACAAGACACTTGAAAGAAACTATTAAAGTGAAAGGCTTCGCTTACATCTAGGGATCACAACTGTGTAGGGGTGGGACTTTGCTCCTTGTTGGGTTTGTCGGGGATATTTTCGTCGAGGGGGTACAAGTACTTGCAGTTTGTCAGTAAAGGATACTTTCAGGCATTAAATAATTTTCTAACACGATAGAGAGAGCCCACCTTTGCAGCAGCCTAAACAATGATCTCAATGTATCTATTCCAACTCATGTTTCATATGAACGATAGCGCAAGGAGTTTATATATTGAATGATTTACTTGCAAAAAATAAAAACGGATTCCGGTATATGGGTGGACGCCTATAGCTACAGTGAACATGGATACCTGCTAAGCTCCTGGTGAGAATAGATTAAAATCAATATATATATATATATATATATATATATATATATATATATATATATATATATATATATATATGATTGTTGAGCTGCATTAAATCCGATGATATGAAATAAAATGGAGGTGGAAGGACCTGGATACTCAACGTTTCGCCGATTTATGCGGGCTTCTTCAAGAGGTATGGTCATTGACGAGAGAGTCGGAGGATTGGGGCTATATATAATGATGGGGGAGAGCAACGTGTTTCCTTATGTAAATTAGATATCATATATACATATATATACCTTTTATGAGAGAAAAAATAAAGAGTAAATTAGTGTAGTGGATTACGTCTAAAAGTTAAAATATCGTAGAGATTAAAAAAAATTGTGTTTGGAATTATAGCGGTGATAAATTAAATGAATAAAATGACACGAGATTACGAAATATTTTTTTTTTTTAAATTAGAAATAATTGAATTGGGATAAAATAGCGTAGTAACTAAAAAGATGGTGTCTAAAAATAAGAATAGGAGGTGATAAAATGGAGTCTAAATAGATAATAAATAGATAATGAAAAAATAAAATACAGTAAATAAGTAAAATAAAAATAATAAAATTAAGTGAAATTACGAATTATTTTTTATCATTATCTATTTTTAGACTCCATTTTGATTACCCCCCCGCTTAAGTTTTAACGTTCGTTTTTATGTTTTCTATTTTACTTCGCTTATAACAAACAAACCGTGTCATTGACCTTATTTGCTGAATCGCTATTGCTTATGTTGTCGTCGTAACGCTCGACGACTTCCGTGCGCACCTGTCAATTTGGTTCTTACTTAAATAAATTCAAACATATTTCAGTAACTCATTCTGGCTGGCGGATTTTATTTTCAAACTTCGTCTCAGGGCTTCGAGTTTGATCATACCAACTCCCCCCGGTTTCTTTTTTATTTAACATCACACACACCTCCAAAGACCCAGGCAACGCCGGGTACTCCCGCTAGTAAAAAATAAGATGCATATTTGTGATATAACAGCATTGAGCAATTTCTCCAGGTTTTTATTAATTAACATTTCTACTATATATATATATATATATATATATATATATGTGTGTGTGTGTGGGTGTGTGTGTGTATGAATAAAAAATCAATACGAAAAATATATAAATGTTTATATCTTTTCTGTAGTTATTTTCTGTGTGTTGACGTGCAGGAATACAAAAAGTCTTTCGAAAAAAAACAAGAATGTTTCCTTCAAAAACACATCATTTTCGACCGATCCTTCGATCTTCCTCATTGTGAATGATAGAAAACATGAGTGAGCGGGCAGAGTTAGCAGCGGGGGGGGGGCACGGGTATAGCCATTAAGGTAAATATCTATCTGAATATGACCCTTCCAGCATTTTCGACTTGGAATGGTCAGCAACTTGTGTGGCCTCTATTCCAAAACCAAGTCCTTCCACGTCACCCCACGAACACACTCGTGTACGTGAACATACATGTATATACACTCGCGCACTGCCACAAATGCTTCTTCACGTACATATACATACACAGGATACGCGCACTCACGTTTATGGACGTGTTCACATATACAGCTGGGGATTGATGAGTAGATGTAGATGATAAGCAAAGTGGGTGCGAATTAGAATGTCTTTCCCAAAAGCTTGGACTTATGGATTTATTGTGGATCTAGGGTGCCCGGATTGTATACAGGTACGCATCCCACGTTTATTTATTTTTTTGAAACGCTCCTGTAGATTTCGTTAATTGATATATACAAACATTTAATGTTGAAAAAATAAATAAAATGAAACAAGTTAACTAAATAAACGGACGATATTCTTTTGATCATTTACTTAACTTATTCTATTCTTGTTCAAACATATTAAAATTTATTAAATTATGCGGATCGTTCCTTTTCTTTCTTCTCTCACGCCCATTCATACTCATATATGCACATATATACTCATACATACATACATACATACATAATACATACATTAAGTGCTTGGTGCAGAGTGAAAGCATTGTTTTCAAATTAGAAGCCATCACAAAAATTGGAAGCTCGATATGCCGGTTAGAGAAATCAGAGGTTAATAACGTTTAATGTTGGAAATGAACCTGAAAGATGTATTGCAATGCTTAAACGAGGAGTTGAATAATAGTAAAAATGACAACAACAATAGCAGAAATAGTAATAATAATAATATTAATAATAATAATAATAATATAGGTATATATATATATGCATATACATATATATATATATACATGTACATATATATACGCATACATATACCTATCCACACATGTATGCACGCATACACGTACACACATATCTACATATATTAGTGATAATGACAATAATAATAGTGATAATAATAGTCATAATCACGATAATAATAAATAATAATAATAGTAATAATAATAATAATAATAATAATAATAATAATAATAGTGATAATAATATTAAAAATAATAATAATGATAACAATAATATATATCGAACTGCGAGAGTAAATGCTGAAATGCAGTTGGGATCCGTGAAATTTTTACGGTGAATTTTTTCATGTATTCATTGGGTTGTCTATTTTTGTAAAGCCACGTTGTTGTTTTCTGGTTTTAGATTTGCAGAAAATGATTGAGCCTTGCAAAAAAAAAACAAAAACCAAAACTGAAACGTACTTCCGGCATATGTGAACGATTCTAGCTACAGTGATTATGGACACCTGCTAAGTTCCTGGTGAAAATAAAGTTACATCGATGTTATATATGGAACTACAAGAGAAAAAAACCTGACATTTATTCAGAATTGCGGGGTGATTATATATTTGATACGCATCAAAAACAAGTTTACATTTGAATTTCATTTTCCTTTTTTTTTTCTCCACAAACAACATTGTAACTTTGACTCCGAATAATAATTTTAATACAAAAAAGAACACTCGCTGAAAACCCAAACAATAACATCAATACTTGGTGCATTTCAAAGTTAAGCAACGTTGAGCCTGGGCAATACCAGATGATTGACCATTTTGGAAGGCTAATTGATGTATGTACAATAAACCCGGAAAAAAACACTACTCGCTACAAAATCATCTACAAAGTTTTGTATGGCCTATGCTCCTCCAGAGTTAAAGGCTATGGTATTGTGATTATTGCATTTTAGGTTACGAATCTCATATCTTCAGACAGCCTGATCTGGTAGCTATTCAAAAAAATTGGCCTATATTTGTATTTACCGATGAACTCATCCTGTTATCTTTGAATTCTGATGAATTGTATTTACAAGAAGAAACCTAATCTTTTAATAGAATCTTTGAAACGGTAAAAACGATAATGTTTTAGATGTGTATGTAAGTATATTAGGTGAGTTATTGTTGGAATAAAAAGAAATATTTTCGGTATGGCGGACGCTTCTAGTTACAGTGTACATCAATGATCGCTAATTAAGATGATGAAAATAGATTAAAATCGAATTTATATATCGGACTGTGAGAGAAAAAAATGCTGATATGCAAAATTACAGGAGGGGGTTGCATATTTCATGCACACCAGTAAACATGGCAAGTGCTCGTCTGAGCTCCATTCTCTGGTCCCCCCTCGCCAATCTTTTTAACAAAAAAACATCCGACTAGCTGAAACCACCGTCAATAATTTTCCCCACTCCTTATCTGTGCCTAAATCAAAACGTAGATTCCATGAACAAAGCTTCTTTCTTAGAACTGCACGCCTGTGGAACTCTGTTCCGCTTGCCTGTTTCCCTTCCGACTTCAACCTGGATGTGTTCAAGTCCAACACAAACAAATTCCTGATGAACCGCCCCTCTAAGTAATGTCACCTTATCAATTCTCTAATACTATTGCTACACTATCCCATTGATTACTGTACACACAATAACTCTTATCCCCGAGTGGCCATTGGGCCTTGATAAGTGGTGAACTCCATGTAAAAACAATATCAACCTTTTGTGAATTATGATGAGAGTTGGTTATCTATACATCAAAATGCACACCAGTAGCAGAATCAAAAACAAATGCTGGGCATGCAACCATCTCAGCAGAAAACCGCAAACAATTAAAAAATAATAGTAATGACGATATGCTTGTGTTCTAACCCTAAATAACTATTTTTTGGAAATTTGGTGCAAACATTAAACATGATATGAGTAAAAAAGTAACAGAACGGAATTTCCTGGAAAAGCCCGACCCCCCCCCCGCCCGGGTGCCTTTTGGAGTAAATTTCTAGCTGAATCCACTGTTAAAAATTTCCCCCACTCTATATCTGTGCCTAATCAAAACGCGGATTTCATGAGCAAAGCTTCTTTCTTAGAACTGCACGCCTGTGGAACTCTGTTCCGTCTGCCTGCTTCCCTCCGGACTACAACTTGGATGTCTTCAAGTCTAATGTTAACAAATTCCTAATGAACCGCCCCCCTAATTAAACACTTCATAAAATCTCCTCACTAACGTGATGTACTTGCAATAACCCTTATCCCTGAGTGGCTTCCGGGCCTTGATAAGTGGTGATCACTGTGTAAAAAAAAAAAAAAAAAAAATTGCATAAATGGAAATTTTTGTGCTTATTAAAAGATTTGATGCTTTCGATTTTTAGAAAACTTTCTGAAAAGTTGTACCTAACTGATGTCTATATAATTTTGTTTGTCTATACTTCGTGATAACGCTTGGGTGTGCCTCAGGGTCTCTTTTAAGGCTAAAAAAGACCCTTAAATTTTGGGACTATTTTACCATGTTTGTCCAAAATTTTCTGTGTATGTCTATTTAGCAGTTTTGAATGGTGCTGAGTACATATTATCATATATTAAGGCTTGGAGACTTTTGGGGCTAAATTATGGGGAGGGCTGAACTTCATGAAGTCATGTTTTTATGCCTCGTCTACTGTGCACTCATAGGGGATCATGTTTCACTTGTTATTTTTGATTTCCTCTTTTCGGTTTCGGTACTTGTGCCGCTTTTTAACCGGACGAATCTAAGTGACATTTCTGCTTTGATCGGAATATTATGTAACCGTTCAAGTTTTCCTGTGATCTGATATAAGTCGTCGATCAGCCAATCACAATGCAACAACGAACAGACGATTTTGAAGAAAAAGGAAAAAAACGAAAAAAAAGAAAATAAACTAGATGTTATATGGACAACATGTTATATTGTTTTTTTTTATACCTTTAAGTCACCGTTTATAAAGGCTCAGAGGACATTCAAGAATAAAGACTGATGAGTGTTATGCAAGCAGCGAACCAATCAGTCATTGTGGAACTTGGGCAGGTTTTGATTATATAAGAGGGCGGCCTAAGAAGTTATTTGCATAAAACTTCAAAACAACCGTGCTGTAGTCAGCGGTGAAGCAGCCCGACGACATTGTGTTCTACAGACGGACAGTTCTAGGAAAGAAACTCTGCTTATGCAAATTAAAGTCGCACATATGATTTGCACGCATATTCATACAAACACAAAACTCATGTATAAGTGTGTTGGCTTAGAATTACCAGAGTTGTCCCCCTTGCATTTATTCTGGCCAACGTTAGAGAATGCACTCTACTAATCAGAGAATTGAGCACTTGTGCATCGGACTTACCTAAGCGTTCCCCATATTTACCAGGGACATGACGTCAACCGTTTGTATTGTAATCTGACGTAAGACGCCGAGCAGCGAGCAGCTGATTTTTGGATAAATATTGGAAGAGAAAAAAAAAACAAGCAAAAATGTTATATGGAAAACATGGAGACTAACAACATTATGGATTTATTGATGTTAGAAAAACAACTGATGAAGAAGTAGTTGTTTTCCTTGGTGGGTTTGTTTGTTTGTTTGTTTGTTTGTTTTTTCAAAAAAAAAAAGTCATTTATAGGATCCCCACAAAGAATTGCATTAAATTTGGCGTTAGATTGTTTTTTTTTTTTTTTTTACAAAGACGACACAACTTTTCTAGGTCCAGAGGCCATTCGAGGATAAAAGTTAAAGGATGTGCATTAGTCAATGATAATAGTAATATTCAATAGTGTAAATTAGGTAAATTTGTTTACGTTGGACTTGAAGACGTCATCTGTAGTCAGCTGAAAAGCAGGCAAACGGAAGATAGTTCCACATGGACGCAGTTCTAAGAAACGAAACTCTGTCCATGGAAACTACTCATAGCCATGCATTTCAATTGCTGCCAGATGGAGATCAGAGCATTGTTGATGTAAAGATAGAAACTTGTTTTTAGATGCATAAAATGTAACCAGACACCTTTTCCCCCGTTGTATCACATGCTAAAGATCAGGAGAAAAAATCAGAGAGAACTTGATATTTTCAGCCTTTAATGTGCTGCCATAGATAGTAGTATCGCCAGCATAAATATCTATGCATAATCTAACGACGTGATTTTGAAGATCATTGATGTAGATTAGGAAGAGAGTTGGCCCCATGATGGACCCCTGAGGTACTCCATCATTAATACTATATTAATACTTTTTATGAACGTATGAGAGAGAAATGATTTAATAATTTAGAAGACATTTCCAGCTATATACTGAAGATCCTGTGAAGTAGACCTTTATGCCACACCCCATCAAACGCCTTGGATATGTCACGAGCAATTGCACTAGAAAAGAAGCCTTCGTCGAGAAATTCGGTAATCCTATGAGATATAACCGTAAGCACATCTGCTGTAGATCTAGCAGAACCGAAACCATATTGCATGTCACTAAGAATATTAAATCATTACAAAGAGAGACTTCGGAAGCAACGGATTAAACCGGAGGTGTATAACCCTTTTTTCACCATTTTCTTTGACATAAAGAAAAATAAATAGTTTGAACAATTGTACCAATTTTAAAACTTTTTCTTGCATAATTGTTTGGAAAAATAACAATTTTGAAAAAATAAAAAATATTTGAAAAAAAAAATGCATATTAAAGTAATGAAATGTTTTAAGATGAGGGTTCATTGTTTATAATACTAGTATTGATCGGACTATTGTTCTCACCATGAGTGTTCTTTGTTCAACATTTACCTCGGATGACCTACCTATTTTATTTATTTATTAGTTATCAGCCATTTTTTTTTCACAAATTCGAAACTAAAGCCATGAAATAGATATTAACTCACAGAATACGAAAACATTTACGGAGCCCGCAATTTTCCTCTTTTCTTTTCGAAACAACAACCAACAAGCCTCAAGATAAGAACAATAGTCAGACCAATATGTGTAACATAAATAATTTGGTTCTTTGAATATTTTTTTTTAAATTGAAACGCTACACATTATAGATATTTCTATATTTTTTTTTTGTATTAATATTCATAATAAAATCCTCTTTTTATTAATTTTAAAGGAAAATTCAACTTTCTTATATACTGGTCGTTGAATTGCATTTATCTGCAAAAAAATCTAGCTAATTTGCATATTCTTTTAAACATTCATTTTAAGAAATTCCTTATTGGTTTTCTTTTTTCGGTTTTCTCATAGGATAATCAGCTTTGTTTAACTATTACGGGTATTCTAAATGATTTATAATTGCGTAATATTTGCGTAAAAAGCTTATAGTAGACATAAACCTTTTTCTCTATATATTTATGTATACGTATATTTATATATTTTTAGAATTTGTCTCCGTCAGATTTTGTTCTAGAGA
The DNA here is from genome assembly GCF_053919585.1 of Euprymna scolopes. Taxonomy (NCBI): domain Eukaryota; kingdom Metazoa; phylum Mollusca; class Cephalopoda; order Sepiida; family Sepiolidae; genus Euprymna; species Euprymna scolopes. The sequence goes on along the minus strand of NC_136519.1, from coordinate 85,542,472 downwards.
CATGCAACTTCAAATATAATGTATTCGAACCCATATGAAACTTTATATGGGGGTAAATCCTGGAAAAATCAGTGGAAAAATGTGAAATTTTAAAAAAATTTAAATGGAATGTGCCAGGTATTGATCGAACATCGGCATTAAAAATATGCGTGTGTAACGTACTTGCTATTGGTTCATGTTTTGATTTTTAGCTTTGAAGTAAACATGTTTACATAATAGACTAATTGACGCAAAATAAAAATACATCGTAAGCGAAACATTTTAGTTTCGATTTCTGGTGGTGGCGCACGCGTTATTTTTATTTTTAAACTTCTGAAATCATTACTGTATATTGGGTCCAATATCTATATATCTATGAAAGTGAACATGTTTGTGTGTCTGTGTGTGTGCCTGTGTACATTTCCCTACGCAATAACTCTGTCAATTTTTAGTCTACAGATTAAAAATTTGATATACAGGGTACTGAGTTTGGGGAAAATCTACATGATCGGGTTGCGGCCAGAAATTTGGCTGTTAAGGGGTCAAAGTGCAACGATTTGACTTTGAGAACTCTATCAAACGCCTCCGACAATTTCGGGTAAAAAACTGGAGATTTTAGATATAGGTTTCTTGAACATAGCTCTAACTGAATAACTTGATTTGCGCCCAAATAATAAATGCTAAGTAGTCATAATAGGGGTCAAAGTTTAAAAAATAGACCTTTTTTTTTTGCTGAGCATACACTTTCAAACACCCGGGCAACGCCGGGCACTCATGTTTGTTCTATATATTTATAAACGTGAAAATGTGTCTGTGTGCCTGTCTGTATGTGTGTGTACATTTTCCTACACAATAACTCTGTCAATTTTCGGTCTACAGACTCGGAATTTTACATAAGGTGTAGTGAGATTTGGGAACATCTTTTAATCCGTTTTCGGCCAGGAATTGAGCTGTTAAGGGGGCCAAATTCAACGATTCGACCTTTGAAAACTCTACCAAACTCCTTCGCCAATTTTGGGTCTTAATACTTGAAATTTTAGATATATGTTCTTTGGAGATGAATCAAACTTTATAATTTTATTTGAGCCAAACACAATAAATAGTTAGAGGTCAAAATAAGGGTCAAAATTTTGAAAAAATGACCTCTACGGTCCCTAGCAAATTACTCAGCCAATTCTTGGTCTAAATATTTGAAATTTTACATAAAGTGTATTCAGAAATAATTCAAGCTTTTTTTTTTACCGATAATGTGGCTGCCAACGAGGTAAAGTTTAAAAAGAGTTTACATTTGCAGTCTCTAATAAACTAATGCGCCAATTTTTGGTCTAAACATTTGAGATTTTACATAAAGTGTATTCGGACATGCAGCAAGCTTTTTAATCAGGTTTTGCGCGAATGTTTCTCTGCCAGGAGGCCAAGTTGAAAGCGTTTTACTTTTGCAGATTCTACCTTACTCCTTCGTCAATTTTGGGTATAAACACTTTAAATTTTAGATGTAGGTTACTTGGACATTTGTCAGACATTGTAATTTGATTTGAAACAAACACAATAAATATTAAGAGGTCCAAATTAGGGTCAAAGTATAAAACGTTTATCCTCTGCGGTATTTACCAACTTTTCTCTATGGTAATTAAGAGAGCCATATTATGCAGAAATGGATTGCACTTTTTAATATATACATATGCACATGAAGTTATGAACAGTACACAGGGCCCGATCAAAGCCGGGCGAATCTACTAGTGCAATAACAAATACGAAATACGCATTAATCTAAATATCGTATTTACGCATATTTTACGACTGGACAATGACGGGTGTCCTGCTAGTATATCAGAAATTAAAACAAAATTGATAAAAACAACGTTTATAGGAAATCTCCCCTTCCTCTGCTTATAAATATTTAAATGGATTATAAAACAAAATTAGAGTGTGTCGTTTTTTTTCTTTTTTATTTCTACGATTTATTTCTATTTTTCTTTTAATATTTTCTGTTACGTACCGTAACATAATCCGACGTTGACGTCATGTTCTGAAAAAAACCGAGTAGATGTTTAGATAAGTCCACTTTTAATTCTGCATCAGGACCAAACTTTTCTCTGTAACTGACACGCCAACAACATTTGCTTTCTTAAGTTTTTCCCCGCGTTGTTTAACGCAAAATATGTTCATTTTCTTAAAAGGTTTCATACTTCGAATATTTATTGACAGTTTTTGGTTTCCTTTTTTTTTAATTGTTTGCTTTATGATATGCAGAATTTGATGACGTTTCGAAAAAAAAATACATGTTTGGTGCAATTTAGGTCAGACAGCTTATATCTTTTGACAGATTAATCGGGTAGCAATTGAAAATAAAAGAAAAATTGCTTATTTGAAACTTTTAAAGACGTTCGAAATGATAGCAAATAGATAATTTGTTTTGAAAAAAAAATTGTTTGCTGAACGTTAATTATCAAAAATGAAAACAAAAAATAAAAAAAAACATGGTTATAGTAAATTATATCTCCCTGCATAAAAATATGTTTGCGTGATTTATTAAATAAATAATAAATCCAAGTTGTGTTTTTTTTTCTTTATTTCTACAATTTCAATTAATTTTACCATTTTTCTATTTTGTATGGTTGTTAAGATTTGATCCTCGGCAACGTTGTGACCAGACGTGCGCGGCCCCGACTCCCAACGGCGCGTATTGTGGATTTTTCGGTCAACTATTCCTCTTATGGCCGGATCGTAATTTTTCCGCTTGCAACTGTCGATGGTAACACACGTGGTTTCACAAAAGTAGAAATATCATAATAAATCGTGAAACATAGAAAGGAAAAACACAAACGCCAATATTCACATATAATTGCCTGTGAGAGGGTGTCTTCTCCTCGTTCTATCGATGTTATGCTCGTCTCTATGTTTCACAGTCAACTCTAAAACTGTCCAACTCCCATCCGCCGCGACGGGCATCTAGTTGTCAACTAACTCTCTCCTCCACCCCACCCCGGCTACCGGAAGCTGCCATTCCCTGTTTTATCGGTAGGTTTCTATTGTCATTGCCAACTCTAAAAAGCTCGATCTAAAAATACCTAGAGATTCATTGTTTGTTACTTCCTATCTATTGTTTCCTGTTCCTTTGTCTATTGCCCCCCCTCTCAGCACTTAGTGGCTCAAGTCCACCTAAGGCTAACTTATATATCACAGATAGTCCACCTTAGGTCCACTATATATCACAGATAGCGCAAAAAAAACTCTTCAAAATGATATATAAAATAAAGGTATTATAACGAAAACTTATTTGAAAATACATATTCCTTTATCTATTGACCTTTTTCTTGGCAGTTGAGAGCATGTTCAAGATAAAACAGAGCGAGCACTTAGATACGTCCCGCTCAAATGATGCATAGGCGTCTACACTTCATCTACAACGTTTGTTTTACGGGTATTTAATGTAAAATATGTTCATTTTATTAAAAGGTGTTATATCTTCAAATATATATTAATGGTATTTTGTTGGCTTGTTTTGTTGATGGACATTTTTATTTTATTTTTTTTGTTTTTGTTCCCCGACAAAAGGAGGGTGGACCTGTAAATCCCCCTTTGTCTGTTTGTCCGTTCCTCTGTCCGCACTTTTCTCAGTAACTACACCTTGGAATTTTTGGAAATTTTGCACAAACATTATACATGATATAAGTAAAAAAAAAAAAAATAACAGAACGGATTTCCCGAGAAAACGCATGTTGCCCCCCGAGGTTCCTTTCGGGTTAAAATTGCTAAACTTTACACTTTTGTGCTTATTAAAAAAAATGATGTTTTGAATTTATATAAAACTTTCTGAAAAGTTTTAACTAACTGAGTTCTATTTAATTTTGTTTGTTTATACTTCGCGATAACTCTTGTATGTTCCCAGGGACTCTTTTACGTTTAAAAAAAAAAAACTCCATCTTTTGGTACTATTTTACCATATTTGTCCCACATTTTCTGAATGTGTCTATTTTGCAGTTTAGCATGATGCTGAACAAAAATTTCAATATGTTAAGGCCTTGGAGATATTTGGGGATGAATTTGGGGGGTGCAAATGATGGACTTAGTAATTTCTTTTTTTTTTTTTGAATGGTGAAGAACACAAATTTACATATGTTTAGGCCTAAAACTGCACAGTTTGTTCATTTTCACCAGGATTTGACGTCCCATGGGAACATTTGATGCTTAATGTTGAAGGAGGAGGTAAATGCTGAACTTAGTCATTGTTTTATACCTCGTGCTCTGTTCACTCCCAGGGATCATGCATACTCCACTTGTAGTTTTTTTTTTACTTAGCAGAAGATGATTAATTTTTTGTACAGGAAGATATAAAACAATACCATAAATGTGCGTTGCATTTTAGGTCAGACAGCTTATATCTTCAGACAGCCTGACCTTGTGCACCAGTGTTAATTTCTATCTTAAAAAACTCGTCTTACAATTGTACTTAGCCACTCATATCTAAATCCTACTGAATTTATTTACAAGAACAAGCCTAATCCTTTAATAGGATCTTTCAAACGTGAAAGACGATAATGTTTTAGATGTAAAACTATTGAGTGGTTTATTTGGGGGGAAAACGTATTTCCGGCATGGGTGGACGCTTCAAGCTAAAGTGTACATCGATGCTTGCTAAGTTGCTGGTGAAAATAGATTAAAATCGATTTTATATATCGGACTGCGAGAGAAAACGCTGGCATGCAGGGTTATTGAGGGACTGTAGAGTTTATATTCAGACATGAATGATCGCTGCAATTCTGAAGGGGAATTAACGTTAATCTGAGCGATTGGATGAAAATAAAAAACGAATATAACTTCCCGATCGAACGGTAAAGGTTAGGATTACTTGAAATAGGATTTCATGTAGAAATGTGTGGAAGAATTCTTACAAATGGTTTGGCAAAAAAATGTACTCTACCGTTGCCAACATAAAAAGGGATTTATTTTTAATTCTGAACTTTAGTTCATATTTTCAGTGTTATTCTCAGCACGTCTCAGTCGATGTAACCTCGGACCTTCTTCAGCTGTATCCTGTTGAAGTTGTAAACCTTTCCTTCGAACTCTGGAATCTGCACGGCATGTGAAACGGAACGCTTCATATCATAAACGCAGGTAGCACGTACGAATTCTGTCATCCACGGCTGGATAGAATTTCTAAGTAATTCGCAATTTTACTTACAGTATCGCCCGCACTGAAGATTGAACCTTCGACCTCCAGAAGAGTGTAACTTTTAATTAAATGTACCAATTACTTTAGCCATGCTGACATCCTGAATAACACTCTAGATAGGTAAGTAAGTCCGAAATATACGAATGACACGCATTATGAAACTTCAACTCAAAAAATTAAGAAATAAATTAAAGAGCGTTGTATATCACACATATAAAACTGTAAGGAATCGTGTCACTTACTTGAATAGCACGTATGCATGATTCAAAGCGTCGGTCGTGAAACGAAATGATAGAGAGAGAACGGAAAAACGAACTTGATGAGACAGTTCGTTTTATAGTGAATAATCACGTGACTGTGAATGTTTATGCAATTGAGACGTGTATATAAGAGCGGACGTGAAGCAAGCATGGGGCGAGTTAAGAGAAGGCGCGTTACTTACGCAGATGTGCGGAAGCCAACTGAAAAAATCGTTTAGTTTGGAAGTCGGAAGTTTGGACAACAGTGTTGAATTTAACCGAGAAATTGGTGATTTGAAGTGTGGAATAAATAATATTTGAGTTATTTAATTATACAAGAAATTATTATTACCAAACGCAAAAGGATACTTTTCTACAAACGTGCATACCTTTATGTGTTTAGAATCTATTTTTTTTTATTTCAATACAATGTTTCTTTAAAATCGTCTATCGATGGAATAGTATGGCAAGATGTCACCGTCATTTCTGGAAATCGGCGAAGGTTGTATATTATGTTTTTAATTTTTTTTGTCTTTTTGACTAAAAACACACACATATAGGAGAAATAACGGTTATGTAATTTATATAACTGGACACACCAGCGCAAGTTTGGAAAGAGATGAATATCTACGAGAAGAGTGACAGAAATCGTGTATTTTCTATCGAAATCTGATGCCGAGGTTTTATTATCAATGTTAAAATGTTTTTGCCTCCTAATGGGTTTTTATTATAAATGTTAAAATATTTTTTCCTCCTAATGGGTTTTTATTATAAATGTTAAAATATGTTTGACTCCTAATGGGGTATTATTATCACTGTTAAAATATGTTTGACTCCTAATGGGTTTTTATTATAAATGTTAAAATATGTTTGACTCCTAATGGGGTATTATTATTATTAATGTTAAAATATGTTTTCCTACTAATGGGTTTTTATTATAAATGTTAAAATATGTTTGACTCCGAATGGGGTATTATTATCACTGTTAAAATATGTTTGACTCCTAATGGGTTTTTATTATAAATGTTAAAATATGTTTGGCTCCTAATGGGGTATTATTATCAATGTTAAAATATGTTTGACTCCTAATGGGGTTTTATTATCAATGTTTAAATATGTTTGGCTCCTAATGGGGTATTATTATTATTAATGTTAAAATATGTTTGAATCCTAATGGGGTATTATTATTATTAATGTTAAAATATGTTTTCCTCCTAATGGGTTTTTATTATAAATGTTAAAATATGTTTGACTCCTAATGGGGTATTATTATCACTGTTAAAATATGTTTGACTCCTAATGGGTTTTTATTATAAATGTTAAAATATGTTTGACTCCTAATGGGGTATTATTATTATTAATGTTAAAATATGTTTTCCTCCTAATGGGTTTTTATTATATATGTTAAAATATGTTTGACTCCGAATGGGGTATTATTATCACTGTTAAAATATGTTTGACTCCTAATGGGTTTTTATTATAAATGTTAAAATATGTTTGGCTCCTAATGGGGTATTATTATCAATGTTAAAATATGTTTGACTCCTAATGGGGTATTATTATCAATGTTTAAATATGTTTGACTCCTAATGGGGTATTATTATTATTAATGTTAAAATATGTTTGAATCCTAATGGGGTATTATTATTATTAATGTTAAAATATGTTTGAATCCTAATGGGGTATTATTATCAATGTTAAAATATGTTTGACTCCTAATGGTGTAATATTATTATTAATGTTAAAATATGTTTGGCTCCTAATGGGGTATTATTATTATTAATGTTAAAATATGTTTTCCTCCTAATGGGTTTTTATTATAAATGTTAAAATATGTTTGACTCCTAATGGGGTATTATTATCACTGTTAAAATATGTTTGACTCCTAATGGGTTTTTATTATAAATGTTAAAATATGTTTGACTCCTAATGGGTTTTTATTATAAATGTTAAAATATGTTTGACTCCTAATGGGGTATTATTATCACTGTTAAAATATGTTTGACTCCTAATGGGTTTTTATTATAAATGTTAAAATATGTTTGACTCCTAATGGGGTATTATTATCACTGTTAAAATATGTTTGACTCCTAATGGGTTTTTATTATAAATGTTAAAATATGTTTGACTCCTAATGGGGTATTATTATCACTGTTAAAATATGTTTGACTCCTAATGGGTTTTTATTATAAATGTTAAAATATGTTTGACTCCTAATGGGGTATTATTATCACTGTTAAAATATGTTTGACTCCTAATGGGTTTTTATTATAAATGTTAAAATATGTTTGACTCCTAATGGGGTATTATTATCACTGTTAAAATATGTTTGACTCCTAATGGGTTTTTATTATAAATGTTAAAATATGTTTGACTCCTAATGGGTTTTTATTATAAATGGTAAAATATGTTTGACTCCTAATGGGGTATTATTATCACTGTTAAAATATGTTTGACTCCTAATGGGTTTTTATTATAAATGTTAAAATATGTTTGACTCCTAATGGGGTATTATTATCACTGTTAAAATATGTTTGACTCCTAATGGGGTATTATTATCACTGTTAAAATATGTTTGACTCCTAATGGGTTTTTATTATAAATGTTAAAATATGTTTGACTCCTAATGGGGTATTATTATAAATGTTAAAATATGTTTGACTCCTAATGGGTTTTTATTATAAATGTTAAAATATGTTTGGCTCCTAATGGGGTATTATTATCAATGTTAAAATATGGTTGACTCCTAATGGGGTATTATTATCAATGTTTAAATATGTTTGACTCCTAATGGGGTATCATTATTATTAATGTTAAAATATGTTTGACTCCTAATGGGGTATTATTATTATTAATGTTAAAATATGTTTGAATCCTAATGGGGTATTATTATCAATGTTAAAATATGTTTGGCTCCTAATGGGGTATTATTATCAATGTTAAAATATGTTTGACTCCTAATGGGGTATTATTATTATTAATGTTAAAATATGTTTGACTCCTAATGGGGTATTATTATTATTAATGTTAAAATATGTTTGACTCCGAATGGGGTATTATTATTATTAATGTTAAAATATGTTTGACTCCTAATGGGGTATTATTATTATTAATGTTAAAATATGTTTGACTCCTAATGGTGTAATATTATTATTAATGTTAAAATATGTTTGGCTCCTAATGGGGTATTATTATTATTAATGTTAAAATATGTTTTCCTCCTAATGGGTTTTTATTATAAATGTTAAAATATGTTTGACTCCTAATGGGTTTTTATTATAAATGTTAAAATATGTTTGACTCCTAATGGGGCATTATTATCACTGTTAAAATATGTTTGACTCCTAATGGGTTTTTATTATAAATGTTAAAATATGTTTGACTCCTAATGGGGTATTATTATCACTGTTAAAATATGTTTGACTCCTAATGGGTTTTTATTATAAATGTTAAAATATGTTTGACTCCTAATGGGGTATTATTATCACTGTTAAAATATGTTTGACTCCTAATGGGTTTTTATTATAAATGTTAAAATATGTTTGACTCCTAATGGGGTATTGTTATCATTGTTAAAATATGTTTGACTCCTAATGGGTTTTTATTATAAATGTTAAAATATGTTTGACTCCTAATGGGGTATTATTATCACTGTTAAAATATGTTTGACTCCTAATGGGTTTTTATTATAAATGTTAAAATATGTTTGACTCCTAATGGGTTTTTATTATAAATGGTAAAATATGTTTGACTCCTAATGGGGTATTATTATCACTGTTAAAATATGTTTGACTCCTAATGGGTTTTTATTATAAATGTTAAAATATGTTTGACTCCTAATGGGGTATTATTATCACTGTTAAAATATGTTTGACTCCTAATGGGTTTTTATTATAAATGTTAAAATATGTTTGACTCCTAATGGGTTTTTATTATCACTGTTAAAATATGTTTGACTCCTAATGGGGCATTATTATCACTGTTAAAATATGTTTGACTCCTAATGGGTTTTTATTATAAATGTTAAAATATGTTTGACTCCTAATGGGGTATTATTATCACTGTTAAAATATGTTTGACTCCTAATGGGTTTTTATTATAAATGTTAAAATATGTTTGACTCCTAATGGGGTATTATTATCACTGTTAAAATATGTTTGACTCCTAATGGGTTTTTATTATAAATGTTAAAATATGTTTGACTCCTAATGGGGTATTATTATCACTGTTAAAATATGTTTGACTCCTAATGGGTTTTTATTATAAATGTTAAAATATGTTTGACTCCTAATGGGATATTATTATCACTGTTAAAATATGTTTGACTCCTAATGGGTTTTTATTATAAATGTTAAAATATGTTTGACTCCTAATGGGATTTTATTATAAATGGTAAAATATGTTTGACTCCTAATGGGGTATTATTATCACTGTTAAAATATGTTTGACTCCTAATGGGTTTTTATTATAAATGTTAAAATATGTTTGACTCCTAATGGGGTATTATTATCACTGTTAAAATATGTTTGACTCCTAATGGGGTATTATTATCACTGTTAAAATATGTTTGACTCCTAATGGGTTTTTATTATAAATGTTAAAATATGTTTTACTCCTAATGGGGTATTATTATAAATGTTAAAATATGTTTGACTCCTAATGGGTTTTTATTATAAATGTTAAAATATGTTTGGCTCCTAATGGGGTATTATTATTATTAATGTTAAAATATGTTTTCCTCCTAATGGGTTTTTATTATAAATGTTAAAATATGTTTGACTCCTAATGGGTTTTTATTATAAATGGTAAAATATGTTTGACTCCTAATGGGGTATTATTATCACTGTTAAAATATGTTTGACTCCTAATGGGTTTTTATTATAAATGTTAAAATATGTTTGACTCCTAATGGGGTATTATTATCACTGTTAAAATATGTTTGACTCCTAATGGGTTTTTATTATAAATGTTAAAATATGTTTGGCTCCTAATGGGGTATTATTATCAATGTTAAAATATGTTTGACTCCTAATGGGGTTTTATTATCAATGTTTAAATATGTTTGGCTCCTAATGGGGTATTATTATTATTAATGTTAAAATATGTTTGAATCCTAATGGGGTATTATTATTATTAATGTTAAAATATGTTTTCCTCCTAATGGGTTTTTATTATAAATGTTAAAATATGTTTGACTCCTAATGGGGTATTATTATCACTGTTAAAATATGTTTGACTCCTAATGGGTTTTTATTATAAATGTTAAAATATGTTTGACTCCTAATGGGGTATTATTATTATTAATGTTAAAATATGTTTTCCTCCTAATGGGTTTTTATTATATATGTTAAAATATGTTTGACTCCGAATGGGGTATTATTATCACTGTTAAAATATGTTTGACTCCTAATGGGTTTTTATTATAAATGTTAAAATATGTTTGGCTCCTAATGGGGTATTATTATCAATGTTAAAATATGTTTGACTCCTAATGGGGTATTATTATCAATGTTTAAATATGTTTGACTCCTAATGGGGTATTATTATTATTAATGTTAAAATATGTTTGAATCCTAATGGGGTATTATTATTATTAATGTTAAAATATGTTTGAATCCTAATGGGGTATTATTATCAATGTTAAAATATGTTTGACTCCTAATGGTGTAATATTATTATTAATGTTAAAATATGTTTGGCTCCTAATGGGGTATTATTATTATTAATGTTAAAATATGTTTTCCTCCTAATGGGTTTTTATTATAAATGTTAAAATATGTTTGACTCCTAATGGGGTATTATTATCACTGTTAAAATATGTTTGACTCTTAATGGGTTTTTATTATAAATGTTAAAATATGTTTGACTCCTAATGGGTTTTTATTATAAATGTTAAAATATGTTTGACTCCTAATGGGGTATTATTATCACTGTTAAAATATGTTTGACTCCTAATGGGTTTTTATTATAAATGTTAAAATATGTTTGACTCCTAATGGGGTATTATTATCACTGTTAAAATATGTTTGACTCCTAATGGGTTTTTATTATAAATGTTAAAATATGTTTGACTCCTAATGGGGTATTATTATCACTGTTAAAATATGTTTGACTCCTAATGGGTTTTTATTATAAATGTTAAAATATGTTTGACTCCTAATGGGGTATTATTATCACTGTTAAAATATGTTTGACTCCTAATGGGTTTTTATTATAAATGTTAAAATATGTTTGACTCCTAATGGGGTATTATTATCACTGTTAAAATATGTTTGACTCCTAATGGGTTTTTATTATAAATGTTAAAATATGTTTGACTCCTAATGGGTTTTTATTATAAATGGTAAAATATGTTTGACTCCTAATGGGGTATTATTATCACTGTTAAAATATGTTTGACTCCTAATGGGTTTTTATTATAAATGTTAAAATATGTTTGACTCCTAATGGGGTATTATTATCACTGTTAAAATATGTTTGACTCCTAATGGGGTATTATTATCACTGTTAAAATATGTTTGACTCCTAATGGGTTTTTATTATAAATGTTAAAATATGTTTGACTCCTAATGGGGTATTATTATAAATGTTAAAATATGTTTGACTCCTAATGGGTTTTTATTATAAATGTTAAAATATGTTTGGCTCCTAATGGGGTATTATTATCAATGTTAAAATATGGTTGACTCCTAATGGGGTATTATTATCAATTTTTAAATATGTTTGACTCCTAATGGGGTATCATTATTATTAATGTTAAAATATGTTTGACTCCTAATGGGGTATTATTATTATTAATGTTAAAATATGTTTGAATCCTAATGGGGTATTATTATCAATGTTAAAATATGTTTGGCTCCTAATGGGGTATTATTATCAATGTTAAAATATGTTTGACTCCTAATGGGGTATTATTATTATTAATGTTAAAATATGTTTGACTCCTAATGGGGTATTATTATTATTAATGTTAAAATATGTTTGACTCCTAATGGGGTATTATTATTATTAATGTTAAAATATGTTTGACTCCTAATGGGGTATTATTATTATTAATGTTAAAATATGTTTGACTCCTAATGGTGTAATATTATTATTAATGTTAAAATATGTTTGGCTCCTAATGGGGTATTATTATTATTAATGTTAAAATATGTTTTCCTCCTAATGGGTTTTTATTATAAATGTTAAAATATGTTTGACTCCTAATGGGTTTTTATTATAAATGTTAAAATATGTTTGACTCCTAATGGGGCATTATTATCACTGTTAAAATATGTTTGACTCCTAATGGGTTTTTATTATAAATGTTAAAATATGTTTGACTCCTAATGGGGTATTATTATCACTGTTAAAATATGTTTGACTCCTAATGGGTTTTTATTATAAATGTTAAAATATGTTTGACTCCTAATGGGGTATTATTATCACTGTTAAAATATGTTTGACTCCTAATGGGTTTTTATTATAAATGTTAAAATATGTTTGACTCCTAATGGGGTATTATTATCACTGTTAAAATATGTTTGACTCCTAATGGGTTTTTATTATAAATGTTAAAATATGTTTGACTCCTAATGGGGTATTATTATCACTGTTAAAATATGTTTGACTCCTAATGGGTTTTTATTATAAATGTTAAAATATGTTTGACTCCTAATGGGTTTTTATTATAAATGGTAAAATATGTTTGACTCCTAATGGGGTATTATTATCACTGTTAAAATATGTTTGACTCCTAATGGGTTTTTATTATAAATGTTAAAATATGTTTGACTCCTAATGGGGTATTATTATCACTGTTAAAATATGTTTGACTCCTAATGGGTTTTTATTATAAATGTTAAAATATGTTTGACTCCTAATGGGTTTTTATTATAAATGTTAAAATATGTTTGACTCCTAATGGGGCATTATTATCACTGTTAAAATATGTTTGACTCCTAATGGGTTTTTATTATAAATGTTAAAATATGTTTGACTCCTAATGGGGTATTATTATCACTGTTAAAATATGTTTGACTCCTAATGGGTTTTTATTATAAATGTTAAAATATGTTTGACTCCTAATGGGGTATTATTATCACTGTTAAAATATGTTTGACTCCTAATGGGTTTTTATTATAAATGTTAAAATATGTTTGACTCCTAATGGGGTATTATTATCACTGTTAAAATATGTTTGACTCCTAATGGGTTTTTATTATAAATGTTAAAATATGTTTGACTCCTAATGGGATATTATTATCACTGTTAAAATATGTTTGACTCGTAATGGGTTTTTATTATAAATGTTAAAATATGTTTGACTCCTAATGGGTTTTTATTATAAATGTTAAAATATGTTTGACTCCTAATGGGGTATTATTATCACTGTTAAAATATGTTTGACTCCTAATGGGTTTTTATTATAAATGTTAAAATATGTTTGACTCCTAATGGGGTATTATTATCACTGTTAAAATATGTTTGACTCCTAATGGGGTATTATTATCACTGTTAAAATATGTTTGACTCCTAATGGGTTTTTATTATAAATGTTAAAATATGTTTTACTCCTAATGGGGTATTATTATAAATGTTAAAATATGTTTGACTCCTAATGGGTTTTTATTATAAATGTTAAAATATGTTTGGCTCCTAATGGGGTATTATTATTATTAATGTTAAAATATGTTTTCCTCCTAATGGGTTTTTATTATAAATGTTAAAATATGTTTGACTCCGAATGGGGTATTATTATCACTGTTAAAATATGTTTGACTCCTAATGGGGTATTATTATTATTAATGTTAAAATATGTTTGACTCCTTATGGGGTATTATTATTATTAATGTTAAAATATGTTTGACTCCTAATGGGGTATTATTATTATTAATGTTAAAATATGTTTGACTCCTAATGGGGTATTATTATCAATGTTAAAATATGTTTGGCTCCTAATGGGGTATTATTATCAATGTTAAAATATGTTTGACTCCTAATGGGGTATTATTATTATTAATGTTAAAATATGTTTGACTCCTTATGGGGTATTATTATTATTAATGTAAAAATATGTTTGACTTCTAATGGGGTATTATTATTATTAATGTTAAAATATGTTTGACTCCTAATGGGGTATTATTATTATTAATGTTAAAATATGTTTGACTCCTAATGGGGTATTATTATTATTAATGTTAAAATATGTTTGAATCCTAATGGGGTATTATTATTATTAATGTTAAAATATGTTTGAATCCTAATGGGGTATTATTATCAATGTTAAAATATGTTTGACTCCTAATGGGGTATTATTATCAATGTTAAAATATGTGTGACTCTTAATGGGGTATTATTATCAATGTTAAAATATGTTTGACTCCTAATGGGTTTTTATTATAAATGTTAAAATATGTTTGACTCCTAATGGGGTTTTATTATAAATGTTAAAATATGTGTGACTCTTAATGGGCTTTTATTATAAATGTTAAAATATGTTTGACTCCTAATGGGTTTTTATTATAAATGTTAAAATATAGTTGACTCCTAATGGGGTTTTATTATCAATGTTAACATGTTTTTAACTCCTAATTGGGTTTTATTATCAATGTTAAAATGTGTTTGCCCCTAATAGGGGTTTTCAACCAATGATTTCAACGATCGTTTTTATAACCACCGTTATAATAATACACCAATAAGAAGCTTTCAATGTTATATTTATGATTCAATCAGTTCGCCGTCGTCTCTCTCACACACCTTCATTTGACGCTTCGCCGCAATCTTTATTACTAGGAATTACTTAACACTCAAGATCAAAACTGCATTCGATTCTTCGCCGCCATCTTTGTTAAAATCGAATAACTTAACACTGAAAATCGAAACTGTATTTGATTCTTCGCCGATTAGATTTACTGCCGCCATCTTTGTTCAACGTAATGTTTCAACACTTAACAATCAATCTTCGCGTCATTGAATATTTTTTGTCACCCAGGCAAGAAAAATAAGTAAAAAAAAATACAAGGCAAGCCTCCATCTGTATCATCATAGCAATACCACCTAGGCTGTCAATTATTAAGCGGTTGTTTTGTTTAGATTTTTAATCCAAACGCTCAAAGTTCAACTACTTCCGTTATTTGGTCAAGGGAAGTAATTCTAATTTTACTTATCTATAGACTTCTGATCCTACATTGTAACCTGCAAAAATACATTTTAGTTATTATTTTAGTTTATTAATTTCTTTTTCACCAACGAACAGTATTTATATAAAAGAGCATACATCCATGCCAGATAGCTTTCGTATCTTACGAACAAGGTATATGCTATTAGTACTACAACTAGGATTGGTACGATTAATAAGAATCGGAATCGAGAATCAGAAAAATCGGAGATTTTTTGTAGTATCGGATTCAGTATCGGATTCGGAAATATTTGAACATATTTTCCGATGCCAAACCTGGTTCCTAAAATTATTTTTTGTATTTGATTTTAGTTAAACAAAAATCTTCCACTACTTGTAGTAATAATGAAATAAAGAACATTTATCGATTTAAACCTCCAGCAAGACTTACATCCCTTGATCACTCCCTCACAAGTGTGTTTTTACGTTTGTAAAAATGTAAGCATATTAAAGATGCGTTTTTACAGTAATCGAAACCAAATGACACTTTTATATTAAAATATTTAGAGATTTATACAGAATCGAAATCGGAATCGGTAATTGTATCAGGTTCGGGGAAAATATAGAAATCGCCACATCACTAATTAAAACATCAATTCATTTTTTTCATCCACAAGAAAGCAACAGCAAGATAAACGTCAATAATCTTGCACAAACACATTAGACACATATTAAGAACAACATTTAGTCAGGGACCAAAAATTCCCCCTCTTCTGATACCACAATCTCCAATCTTAACAGTGTACCAATTACTGACAATCGTGGCCCATGAACAGCTGACAACGCTCACTGAATAAATATAAAACGTTCCGAGTCAGTTCAATTGGTATGTTGACACATCATCTTTCAATAGTTGTTTTCAACTCCTTCATTGTAATACCTTTTGTGGTGTAAACGCTGCGTTCAATATGTATCTCAACCAGCCCGCTAAAAAGAGAAAAATCCATCGAGGGGGTCTTCGTTCTAACCATTTATTTCGCAGAATGCTCTAAAGTCAGCAGGTTAGTGGGAAAGTGTTTCATCCTACTGGAAAAGCTTTTTTATTCCTAAACATCTTTGAGTCAACTGGAACAGCGTATTAATTAAGCAGGTTTAGATGATTAAAAGAGTATATATATTTTATTGGAGCGTACTGTATATGTACACACACAATAGTCAAGCAAGCGGGGACACTGAAACGGTTTACAAAGTTTTGGTTTCGTAATTAAACATATATTTATATAAATATAAAGATATATGTATATAAAATATAAATACATATATAACTATGAATATATATAAATAGATATATAAATATAGATATAATTAAATATATATAACTATATATATGTAAAATATATATCATTATATATGTGTAAATATATATATAAAATACATATATACAAATATGTATATATATAAATATATATATATAAATATATATATATATATAAATTTATATAAATATATTTATGAATATATATATAAAATTATATATATAAATATATATATCTATATATAAATATATACAGCTATAAATATATAAATATATATATGATTATATATAAATATAATATATATAAATATATATATATAAATATAAACATATATAACTCTATATATAACCATCTATAACTATACAAATATAAATATACATATAACTACATATATAAGTATATATATAACTATACTTATATAAAAACATATATAACTCTCTCTATATGACTACATATAAATATCTATATATAAATTTATATATATAAATAAATACATAATTATATATAACAATATATATACATATATATGTGAATATATATATATAAATATATATATATAAATATATAT
This sequence comes from Euprymna scolopes, assembly GCF_053919585.1. NCBI lineage: Eukaryota > Metazoa > Mollusca > Cephalopoda > Sepiida > Sepiolidae > Euprymna > Euprymna scolopes. The sequence goes on along the minus strand of NC_136519.1, from coordinate 85,525,092 downwards.
TAATATTGATATATATAAATATATATATAAGCATATAAATATATATTTATAAATATATATAAATGTAAATATATGTAAGTATATATATAAAATATATATATAAATATATATGTAAATATAAAAACATATATATATATATAAATACATATATAAATATATATGTATATATATATATGTATATATAAATATATATGTATGTATATATATATATATATACGTATTTATACATATATAAGCTTTGCATACAGAGACAATGTTCTACATTTAAAATGATTAGCAGAAATAATTGTTTTTGAAAAGACATTTTGTGTTTTTTTTTCATTTTAAATGTCAACATAATTTAAAAGAAGTCTTGTTAAGAAATACATCAAATAGATGCTACATTCTTTAAGTTCAATTAGGAAATAAAATGATGTTCCTTTTTATAATTGAATGCAATTTAACTTGTCTCCGATCGGTTAAAATGTGAAAGTGAACATATGCTGTCTCCTATACAATGTCGCTCCTAATAAATTTAACAAATTATGTATATGTATATATATGTATATATATGTGTGTATAATATATATATATATAAATGTATATGTATAGATATGTATATATATATATATTTTAAAATAATTATTATTATCGATGTATCAACATTTTTGAAAGCAATAGTAAACAAAAAGAGGTCGGAAATAGGAAAATAAAAAAATAATAACTAAATAATAAAGAGAAATAAATAAAAATATAGGAATGTGATATTAAATAAACAATAAAAAGTAAAAAGTATACGGATACAAATATAAAATTCATAAAGTGTTAAAATGTTTGTGCCCGCAATGATTTCGACGATCTTACTTATAACTTACGGTTAAGACAATCAACCAATCAGAAGCCTTCAAATTTATTCTAAAAAATATCGAAATTTGCATTCAATTAAGTTCGCGACAGAATCATGACTGCATTGATACTTCTCCGCCATCTTTGTTATTAAGAATTACTCAACACTCGAGATTGTCACTGCGTTCGTTCTTCGCCGATTTGATTTACTACTGCCATCTTTGTCCAACACAATGGCTCGACGCTTAACATAGAGAATGAAAAAGAAAGAAGATAGAAAACTAAAACGGAGAGAAGACAGATAGAGCTAAGAATCTCAGTTAAATAAAGATAAAGGATGAGAAAAATAAAGTACAGAGAAACGAAAAAGAACATAGTGAAGGGGTTAAACAAAGCAGGATGTCAGATTAGATGTCGAAATATAATACGTTACCAATGAACCATACATATATATATATATATATAATTATTATTATTTTTTTTTACTATAATAATTAAATACCTACAGACACTAGTGTTTCATCCTTTCGGGATTCTTCAGTGCAGGGTGTCACGATTACTACCAGTCGAACGATTCGAACCCCGCGACACGAGACATCTCTGGCTCGATTAGCGGAGACCGTATCCATTCGGCTACTATTAATCGTGTGAAATAGCGTTGAATTTTAAACATTTTTTAATTTAAATGTTCATTACGTCAGACAGACAGTGATCAAATCGTTATACGATGATCTACGCATAAGAGCTAAATTGACCGACTTTTTAATTCAACAGAACGAGCTCAACGATAAGAAACGCATTTCTTAAAGGGGCTGTCATAATTATTATTTTTTTTTTTTACTATAATAATTAAATACCTACAGACACTAGTGTTTCATCCTTTATTGGACCTGTATTATTTCTGATATTCATACATGAATTAACTGATAATATTGTCTTTGGGATGGGTATATTTGCCGACGACACCATGCTCTATAGCAGGCACGTAGGGAAAACTAATGAGCAGATATCTAAGGAAATGACCGATACCCTAGAGGAATACCGTCAGTCCGTAGGGGAATGGAGTCAAAAATTGATGCTAACATTCAACGCTGCCAAGACAAAGCTCGTTTCCTTTAATAATAAAGGGTGAGAAAAATAAATTAGAGAAAAAGGAAAAAGAACATAGAATTTGAGGGGGTACAAGGAATCTGGAGGTCAGATTAGGTGTCGAAATATAATAATGAATCATTAACACACACATATGTATGTATATATATATATATATATATATATATATATATATACACACACATAAACAAACTCCTGAAAAACCGTCCCCTTAAGTAAGACACTCTATCAAAAACCCCAATACTAATGATTACTACAATACTATCTCATTGGTTACTGTACACGCAATAACCCTTATCCCTTAGTAGCCTTCGGGCCTTGATAAGTGGTGACCCCCCATGTAAAAAAAAAAATATATATATATATATACACGCATATACGCATAAGGGCAAAAACTAAAGTCAGACGGGAGAAATCATTATATTACGGATTGCATCGCCCGAACAAATATATACGGTATAATCAAGTTGACAGACCGGTTCCCGTCAGATCACCGAAGTTAAGCAACATTGAACCTGGTCATTACTTAAACGGGCGACCAGTTTGGGAATTCCAGGCACTGTGTGTACGAGGACGTCGACACCTCCCTGCAATAGTTGCAAAAACTTAACGTTGTCATCTCCCCTAACGGGGATATACATGCGACTGGGGACCGCTTGTGAATTTCATACTCCCATGAAACTTCCTCCTTTGGAGGAAGCCGGTTAATACCTGAATAGTGTTAATGCCGTTTCACACACTCACACACACGCGAACAAGTAAAATACTTCATACAAAGTGTATACTTTTTAGAATACTAGCAGGGGTGCCCGGCGTTGCTCGGGTGTTTGGAGGTGTATGCTGTGCAAAAAAAGCCAAAAAACAAAAAAAATGGTTAATTTTTTAAAACTTTGACCTCTATTATGACCCCTTAAAATTTATTGTTTCGGGCTCAAATTACTTTATTAAGTTAGATCCAGGTTCAAGGAACCTAAATCTGAAATTTCAAGTGTCTAGACCCAAAATTGTCGGAGGAGTTTGGTAGAGTTCTTAAAGGTCAAATCGTTGAAATTTGACCTCTTAACAGCCAAATTTCTGGCTGACACCTGTCACATCGATTTTCCCAAATCTCAGTACCCGGTATTTCAAATTTCGAGTCTATAGACTAAAAATTGACAGAGTTATTGCGTAGGGAAATGTACACAGACAGACAGAGAGACAGACAGACACGTTCACTTTTATAGATATTTAGACAAAGACATATACATATACACCCATACAGATACACACAGATGTGTATATATGTACATACATGGGTATACGTATATATTCTCATACAGAAACACTAAACATGTGAAATAACAACGTGAAGAAAACAAAAAAAAAATCCATCATATGTACAAAAACACACAAAAGCAACAAACCACTAAATATAAATCCAAAATAATAAATCTAAAAAAATAATAATAGATTATAAAAATATAAGAAAGTTTCCTCAATTAATATTTTCATATAAATATCGTTTCTAAATGATTTTAACTTGGAACTAAAGAATTAATTAAAAATGGCGCAAGAAATATATTAATCGTACTAAAACAAAATTCGCATCATGTGCGTTTGAAAGCCAAATTACAACGTAATATTACGAAAATAAACAACTATTTTACTCATTATTTTTCAACGGACTACTGTCCTCATCTTGACTATGGTTTTCACAACATTTAGGTCGATGTAACTTCCAACCGTCGTCGGGAATGTTTCTGTCGAACTTGGGAATTTGGACAGAATTTAGAGCGGAACCCTTTCGGTTTTGAACAGAGTGTAGCGTGCTCTTGTTCCGATAGCCATGACTGAATATAATCAGTGGTTAGAGTACTTGAAAAATCAATTCTAAAAGTGATATTCCCCTGAAAGTTGATGGTTCAATCCTCAGTGTGGGCGACCGAAATATACATTTGCGAATTAATTAAGACGTCTATCCAGTCATGGCTGACGAAACAATATTACGCTACCTCTGTCAGGTAAATAAAGGGTTCCGCTCGAAATTACCGAGTTCGACAGAAATATTCCCGAGTTTGACAAGATACACCTGAAGAAGATCAGAGGTTACATCGATCGAAACGTTGTGAAAATCACACTCAATATGAGAACGGTAGTCCGATGAATAATGATATGAATTACCAATCCTCATCTAAAAAAATCAGAAACGTCAAATATTTTACTTGTTTGAAATTTATAATTTAAATATATTTCTGGGTCAACTTCATCCTCAGTATTTTATTTGTTTCTTTTTTTTCTTCATCTTCCTTTTTGCCATGTTGCAAAGTTGGAGAAAGAAAAGTTAGTAGTAAAGATGCGCGTGTTGTCTCTCAGCGGCTGTATTTTGAAATGTCGGGGACGGTGCATTCGCTACGCCAGATTAACATCAGTGATGTACGTTCCATTATAGAAGCGTTGATTTTATTTGAATAAAATAAAATACACATCAGGTGCGCTTGAAAGCAAAATCACAACGCAATATTACAAAAATACACAAATATTTCACTTGTTAGAAATTTTTAATTTAAATCGGTGTCAGACTTCATCCTCGGTATTTTGGCTAAACGATTATTTATTGTAAGAGATGAATGTCAAATGGTGTTGACTCGATTGATAAGATAAATACTAGCACAATAGTCGATGGATTCTAAGGAAAAAGTTATAATTTAGTATTAGGCTGTAAGGTGTAAGGTGGTGGTACTTATCTTTTATATAAGAAAGGCGGGGGTATGTTTTATATTTTCGTTGGTTTAGTATATAAGCAAATCGTATTTTTGCGTATACAGTCGATATTAAGAGGGCATTGTCGGTAGATTTAGCAATTGCAATTTTAAGAATTAGAATTCTGCAGATTGACATATTCTGCATGGCTATTTTTTTCATTATTGGATTAATTATAGTATATGCAAAACAACCTGTTTTTATTCAGTATAGTGTTTCCATTATCTCCATACCAAAGGGCTGAGAAGGGCCAATAAGGACTGAAGGACCGAGGAGCGAGTGCCAACCAGACCTCGGCTGGACAAGCGCAAAGAGAACTGGGACCTTGGGGAAGCTGAGTGCCACTCAAATTCCACTATAAACCAATGACCACTACCAGCGAGAAATCAATGGTAAGCGGCTGTTGCGATGATGCAAATTCATTTGCAAATGCTACCGAAGGAGGTAGAGAGAGCTGGACGTCTGGGGAGACTTGTTGTCACTCAGCTTCCAGAGAACACCACAGGTCTCCAATCAGATCGTTTGTTGACATGTGTGAAAGCTCCATGTTAGCCAATAATAATACATAAATATATATATGTATATCTATATATGGGTGTGTGTGTGTGTGTGCGTCTGTATAGATGTGAGTCTATGATGATAATAATGGAAATAGTATTCCGACGAAATAGAGAAATAAAAAAGTACCAAACGAAGTTATATGTTCATCAACGTTTCGTCTTTCTTTCGAGACTTCCTTTGGATGAGGGAAATTAAGAAAACAAAACACCAGTACAAATATTTGAAAATATATTTTGACGTAATAAAATGTATGACTGTTCCATTTCAGAAACGGAAAAAGTCGTGGGGCATAGCGTTGTGAAAGAGTGTAAGATTTTTTATAACGTCATATATATAACGTTTATATATTTAAAAAAGGATATTATGCAATATATATATATATTTATATATATATATATATATATATATATATATATATATATTCTTTTTGGAACAACTATGTCCGTCATTATTCAATTATGAAATGAAATGAGTGTATTTTTATTTATGTAATTTATTGACTAATTATTTTTGTTAATTAATGTAGGTGATGTTTTCTATACTGTGAAAGAGTTAACGTGTGTCTTAAATTATGTTCTTTTAATAGAAGTTTACTTAATAATGGCGATACATTATAGGGACTTTCACGTTCTTCCATTGTGATTGATTTTGCGACAAGTCTCGAAATAAAGACAAAACGTTGATGAACACGTAACTTGTGTGTTCCTTTATTATATCTCTTACTGTCTATCTATCTGTCTGTCTGTCTGTCTGTCTGTCTCTCTCTCTCTCTCTATATATATATATATATATATATATATATATATATAAGAAGATATAAGTTGAAAATAGCTCAGATTATTTAAATATCTACTTTTCCCAGGAAAACACACACACAAAGAAAGGGTTGAACCTAAGGTAAACTGTACCCTTTTCCTGAAAGTGCCCGCCCATTTACTGATTAGGATGGGCGCTGAAAACCAGGAAGCTGATTGGCTTGCTAAAACTTAAATAGCAGGTGCGTATATAAAAACGCGGGATAACCACAACACTTGATATAAGCCTGACGAATTCTCACGAGAATAAAACGTGGAATATTCTATGTAGAAGGACTCCACCATCTTTCTAGGGACCATGGCAATAGACCTGATGTACGTGTTCCATTTCAGATCAGGAGTGAAGGTCAAAACATGGGGATTCTCCTAGACGGGAACCACCCATTTCAATTGGTGCCAGATGGGGATCAGAGCGTTGATAATGTAAAGATAGGAGTTTGGTTTTAGATGCATTAAAGGTAACCAGCTACGTCTTCCACCACTGAACCACGCGCTCGAGATCAGATGAGAAACAATCAGAGAGAGCTTTGTCATTTACAGCCTTTAATGTGTTGCCGTAGATGGAAGAGAGTTGGGCCCAGGATGGACCCTTGAGGGACTCCAACATTAATACTGCAGGCCTCTTATTTTGTCCATCAACCACTACTCTCATGAGCCTATCAGGGAGAAATGATTTAATGATAGAGAGAATATTTCCAGTTATACCGTAGCTGGAAATTTTGTGACGTAGGCCTTTATGCCATCCTTGTCGAAGGCCTTTGATATGTCAAGAGCAATGGATTCCAGCAACTTACTCATGGCACACAGGAGACTTATAGGTCTGTATTGAGAGGGAGAACTTATCACCTGTTCTTAAATGCAGGGCATATTGACGAGGTGTTCCAGTGTGTTGGAAAGCATTTCTCCTTAAGGCAACGCTTTAACAGTTTTGTAAGTATGGGAGCAAGTTCTGGTTGAAGCTTTTTTAACACTATAATTGGGATGCCGTCAGGGCCAGTTGCTTTACTGGAATCAAGGTTCTTTATTAGCTTGGCGAACTCATGCACAGATAGTTGTATGTTAGCTAGCGTGTTCTGTGTTATAGGAGGAAATATGGCGAGTTGATGGCCTTCGTCGCATAGGGCAGAATTAGCTGCAAAGTTCTTGGCAAATAGTCTGGCCTTGTCTGCAGCTGACGAGATGACCTCTGGTCCGTTGATAATGGTTGGGATAGAACGCACACTTCTGTTCAGGATCCTATTTGTTATTTGCCAAAACTGGTGGGAACCAAGCACCTGATCAGCTACTTTGGATTTAAGAAACTGGTCATATAGCTCTCTTGCGTTTTTATTACTCTTTTACATTGGTTGCTGGCGTTCCTGAAAGCAGCTTTAGTCTCAGTGCATCTATTATGTTAGTAGCTATTGAAAAAGTCATTTCTGTGCGCAATGGCAGCAGCACATTCTGGGGAGAACCATGGCTGGCTGGTAGGTTTTTGTTGGAATTTTTTAGATGGTATGCATCTGTCTATGCCTACAATTAACCATTCGGTCAGGTCTGATACTATAGAGGACACATTCTGTTTAAACATGGAATGCAAAGGTAGATCAGATATGAATGTACGGAAGCTATCCGAGTCAGCTATGGAGTATCGGTATACAGTACAGTGGAGGTGTACGTCTGGGGACTTATTACATTTCATTTTTATCTTACCTGATACGACGGAGTGGTCGGAGGATCCTAGTGGAGAAAGAACGGAACATGAACATAGCTCAGGGGAAGTTGAGGGAAAAAGGTCTAGAAGGCTTGCATATTGACCTGTAGTATTGGGCATACGGGTGGGCTCGGGAACAATCTGAGTGAGGTCATAAGGAATGGCGAACTCATGACAGACCCTCCCCACATAGTCCGTCTTATTTGAGAGGGTCAGCCATTCCACGTTATGGACGTTGAAGTCACCACAGATTTACTTCAGCAGTGCTCAATACGTAGGTAGAGCTAGTTAGTAAGTTATAAAATATATATGGCGATTAAGCTAAACTGCATATTCCGCGTTTCATCCACTCTAGGATTCTTCAGGCTTATGCGAGGTTTTAGGCTTATGGATGGGACGCGGAATATTCAGTGTAGCTTTATCGCCATATATATTTTATAACTTACTATATACATATATATTCAATTATCAATAAAGTAATGATGTACAATATGTTGATTGAGAAGGAGTTTCGCTTACTAAGTAAAGAAACAAATTTACCTGTGTTTCTCGTTTTCTCGGATGAAAACCATCAGACAACGTACGATATCATTATGTAATCATTATATAATCATTAACCCATAAACAGCTGCCTTCTATTGAAGGTAATTTTCGGTAATTTTCCCACTATGGTATTTTAGTATCAGTGTAGCAACGGCCGTAATTTATTTACTTAACTATATGGTGTTTTCGTCTAGCGTCAGCTCTTTTTTTTTATTAACAATTACTTAGCTTCAGACAATCTTATGTTTTATTTCTTATACCGACAAATGTTTTCAATCAAGTATTACGTATTGGATCTCCTAAAATCAGCCCCGTATTTTCCGCATGGACCCGTGACTCAGTGGTTAGAATAGTTGGGAAAATGGATTGTAAATTAATATTCTCCCGAAGGAGTTTAGTTTGGGCGATCGTAAAACAATACAATTTCGAATTACTTATAATCTTTCGGTAGAACACCATTATACCACCGTGAAGTAAAAAAAAAGGTAAATTTATACAAACACCGTGACAGCGAATTAACCCTAACCCTAACCCTAACCCTAAACCCTAACCCTAACCCTAACCATAAACCCTAACCCTAACCCTAAACCCTAACCCTAACCCTAACCCTAACCCTAACGCTGTCACGGTGTTTGTATAATAATACCAAAAAAAAAGGTTTCTGTTCGAAATGCCGTCCAAATTCCCGAGTTCGACAAGATTCACCTGAAGAAGGTCGGAGCTTACGTCGACCAAAACGCCGAGAATAGTAGTCTGGAAAACGTAAACAGATGGCTAAAGCTGATGCGTCTAGATCTAAAAGTGGTTCGTTTAAACTCCTCGGTTCATAGGGAACATGAGCTGGAACAGATACATCGGGGACATTGCCAAGGCTGCTGCGAGGAAGGTGGGCTGTGTTTATTTACTTCCCCACGAGAGCAATTAGGCATGCGACCGTTTTTTTAATCTGGAGAGGGGGAGGGGCAGAGGAAAATGGGACCAGCTCCCGAGAGGCGGGAAATGCGAGCTGGATAGTGGGAGTCTCTTGGTATATAGGGTTGCCCTACATGGACCAGAAACTCATTGCCACAAGAGCAATGGTCTTTGCTTGCTGCATATGCCGGAAAATATACTGCACTTTGACCTTTGCCCAAAGGTCAGAAAAAGCCTTCCCGCGGGGGAGGTGTACCGGATTTATTTCCTTCCCAACTGAGCAAATTAGGCACAAGGCCGTTTTTTTTAATGTGGAAAGATTGGGGAAATACGGACAAGCTCCTTGGGGAGTAGGGGAGCGGGATAGTGGCAATTGGTATCAAGTGTTTCCCCTACATTGATCAATAGCTGATTTCTACAAGAGCCATGGTCTTATATGCGGGGTTGCCTCCACATATAGTCTTTGATTGCAGCATCTGCCGGAACAGACACAACACCCCGATCCTGTCCCGAAGGCCACAGAGGTCCCCCCGAAATACGGGGCGAGCCCCTGTGGATGAATAGGGTTCTCTCTCTCCTGCTAGGTAGTTACTTACGCCTGAAAATATCCTATACCTCTATAAGGCCACCATTCCACTATGTATAGAGTATGGTCTTCAAATTTGTACTGGTGCATCTGCTCCTAATCTCCCACTCCTGGACATGGTTCAAAAGAGAGTCGCCAACCTAATATTTCCCGAACTGTCGACCAGACTTCAGCCTCTCTCCTACCGACGAAATGTTGCATCCCTCTGAACGCTTTACAAGTATTTTAATGGTAGATGCCTCGATGAACTACAAACCCTGGTGTCCCCTCGACGTAAATACCCCGTCAAACCCGAAAAAATATCAACCCGTACACATCAGAGATCCCCAGACGCCAGAAAGCCTTCTATTCTTATAATTTCTTCCTGTGAATGTCTACACTTTGGAATTCCGTCCCAGGTGCCTGCTTCCCCGTCTGTAATGAAATGCAGCAGTTCAGGTGTAGTGAAAACGGACATCTCGTTGCTGAACCCTTTACATATTATCCCTGTAATTATGTCCCAGAGTGTAGCCCCCTATATCAAAGTAACACCGAGCCTTGTTCCTATTCCTTGTGCGAGGGAAAAAATCAATAAAAAATAATAATACGATCAATGAAGTATATTTTTATGTTCGACGATATGTTCTGTTTTGAGGGGACTAGTGTGCGTCTTCCTAACTTACATTTATTCTTGCTAGATGACTGCTGGCCAGAATATTAACAATACTGCCTACTTAATATCAAATTATGTAACGTTGTCCGGGAACTAACACGTTGTATCCCCAGTCGCAAAGCAGAAAGAAAAAACGAAAAGAACCTCAACTCTTATTTTTGTCGTACAATGATATTTATTCCCCCCCATTCTCTCGTTACCGCTTTGACGTCCCCTCACGTGATTCTCATCTCGAACGAGCTCTTTAACGCCATCGATGTCTCTAATGTGATCGTTTTCTCTTACGTGCTCTTTCCCCTTTTATAGTTTTTTTTTTCTGCTGTCACCATTTCGCATAGTATGCCAGTTTGTCGTTGCAATTGTACGCTATGATATCGCCTGTTAAGTACAGCGAGGAGCGTGTATTCTACTAGTGTAAGTACGTCGGTGTGCCGAAATATTACCGACTTTCTAAATAACGCTCGGGTGGACCTCGCACACGAGTAGCGTCTTGTTGATTTTCTATTTCAACTAATTGTGTCTTGGGGCCTAAAAGAAAGCACAGCGGAATTAGAGAGAATTTGTTAAGAGATTGGTCTGGACTGCTCTCGGGCGTAACGAAGCGGAGACTTTGACAATGATCGAGTTCGAAGACAGGCTCTTCTGTTAACCCCAAGTCATCAACTCGCACGTTCGGAACAAACAGCATTCCATCCACGTCTGTTCGAGCGGAGTGCGTATGCATGGATAGCTTTGTATTTAGAAAGATATGGTAGGAGAGAGGGGAAAACGGTCAGAGAGAGGGAGAGGGAGAGTAAATAAATGGAAGCGCTTGGTGGTTGAAGGTAGGGAAGGTGCATACCTGATGGACATCAGGGATGCATCAACTGCTGATTGCTAAAAGATTGGCCAGTAGTACGTACCTATATTTATAGACTGCTATTACTTTCTTCTCCCTTTTCGAGCTGAATACAAATCTAGGTTTTATAGAAATCTTTAGCACGTAAACTACAAAGGCTTATTAAAAGGTTCTATAATCAGGAAAGAACAGCATAATGTATATATATATATATATATGTGTGTGTGTGTGTGCAGTCAGCACAAACCCTATCCAGGGTTTAATCGGCTTCCTCCGAAGGAGGAAGATTCATGGGAGTATGAAATTCACAAGCGGTCCCCAGTCGCATGTATATCCCGTTAAGGTTTTTGCAAGTTTTGCAGGGATGTATCGACTTCCTCTTACATACAGCACACCTAGACTTCCCAAAATGGTCACCCAAGACTCAACGTTACTTAACTCCGGTGATCTGACGGGAACAGGTGTGTCAACGTGGTTATGCCGTATATATATGTATATATAATACGCATCTAGTGCGCTTGAAAGCAAAATCACAACTTAATGTTAGGAAAATAAACAAATATTTTACTTGTTTGACATTTATTACAAATATATTTTAGAGGTATTCTCCATCTTCAGTGTGCTGTTTTGCTTGTTTCTTCCCCACCCCCTTTTCTTCTTGGTGATAAATAGGTTTTAAGATCAGTCAGTATATCTTCGGGAACCCTCCTGTATCTTATATCCAAATGGGATAAATAATTATTTAGAGTTTCTTTTAATTTATATATATATATATATATATATATATATATATATATATATATATATACATATATGTGTATATATATACATATATGTGTATATATGCATATATGTGTATATATACATATATGTGTATATATACATATACATATATGTGTATATATATACATATGTGTATATATATGTGTATATATACATATACATATATATGTATATATATACATATATGTGTATATATACATATATGTGTATATATATACATATATGTGTATATATACATATATGTGTATATATATACATATATGTGTATATGTATCCATACATGTATATATATATATATGTATATATATACATATATGTATATATATATACATATATGTATATATACATATATGTGTATATATACATATATGTGTGTATATATATACAAAACGTCATATTGATAAAGATGTTGCATTCTGGAAACGTGTTCTATGGACTGACGAAACGAAAATAGAGTTATTTGGCCATAATAAAGTGTCTTATATTTACAGAAAATCTGGCGAAGCTTTCCTGCCTAAGAACACCATACCCACAGTGAAGCACGGTGGAGGCAGTTTGATGTTTTGGGGATCCTTTGCTGCCTCTGGACCAGGGCGACTTGTTAAGGTCACAGGTAGCATAAAAAAGGAAGATTATGTTAAAATATTGGATGAAAACCTGAAAGACTCTGCTAAAGAGCTCTCACTTGGTCGTCGTTGGTGGTTCATGCAAGATAATGACCCAAAGCATTCGGCTAAACTGACTAAGAAATGGCTTGAGGACAATCATATTAATGTTTTGGAGTGGCCATCACAAAGCCCAGACCTTAATCCAATTGAAAATTTATGGAGAACATTAAAATTGAGGGTAATGCAAAGGAAGCCTAAGAATCTTATTCAATTGGAGGATTATTGTCAGGAAGAGTGGGCTAAAATTACTACCGAAGAGTGCAACAACTTGGTTGTAAACTATGAAAAGCGACTGAGGAAGGTAATCAAGGCCAAAGGCTATACGATTTATTATTAAATAAATCGTGCCAATAATTTTGAACAAGGGTTTTTTGCAATTATGTTTGTTGTTCCTTTGTTATTTATTTTTTCTAAAATCCGATTGCTGCATCGGAAAGGCCAGTTAAAAATACATAATATACTTTGTTATTTTCTTTAATTTAATCCCTTTTTTAGAATTTATTAGACAAAATTTAACTTTTATTTTACCGTGCCAATAAATATGATCATCACTGTATATGTATATATATATACACATATATGTATATATATACACATATATGTCTATATATATACATATATGTCTATATATATACATGTATGTATATATATATACATATATGTATATATACATATATGTATATATATACATATATATATATACATATATGTATATATACACATATATGTATATATATATGTATATATATATATACATATATGTATATATATACATATATATACATATATGTATATATATATATACATTTATATATATATATATATATATATATATATATATATATATATATATATATATATATATATACTATAAAAAATCCGAGCATGAAAAGCAATATTATTAAGCTTAAATATGGAAAAGTCAAAGACTAGTTATTAAAACTGGGAAAGAAAAGGACATGATTTTTTTTCAGTCTTGCAATAAATTCACTTGTTCTTTGTTAAATTCCAGTCTTATTTTGTGCACTTATAAACACTAATGTAATAACAATGTACGGCACTTGTCTGCTTTCAATAAAATCTTCCAAGTATCTCCCTTTCATGCTTTAATTCTCTTTGTTTCACTTGATATTCCTCTTTCGAGACAACAGTTAATTAGTAGCAACAATATCGTAGAAGCGACGTGGTTGCTATGGAAAGCAGCCATAAAAAGCCTCACTTACCTTCTAACATATTTTTACGATAGTGAACATCAGAAAACCCATCATAACTTTTGTTTTACTGGAGGAAAATTGAAAAAAAAAATCACAATATCGCTGAGAAGGTGATCTAAAAACTATAATAATTGTTTGAAATTTGGTCGAAAATGACAGAGCGATTATGTTTACAGCAGTTCTAAATGATTAAAAATACCACTTTACCATATATTTAAACACCATAGTGTCTGAATGATATATGAATATTATATAGGAGTTATCACTCTACGATAAGGGTTAATGAGTGTACGGGAGGCAATGGGACAATATGATAGTTATCGTTAGTGTGTGCAGGTGTATGTGTGTGTACATTTCCCTACCAAACTACTCAGTCAATTTTCAGTCTACAGACTCGAGATTTTAGATAAGAGGTATTGAGATTTGGAAAAATCTTTTGTAATTTGTTTTCGGCCCGAAATTTTGCTGCCAAGTGGTCAAAGTTCAACGATTTGAACTTTGAAAACTCTACAAAACTACTCCGCCAATTTTGGGGCTCATCACTTGAAATTTAAGATGTAAGTAATATAGACATGGATAAAACCTTTTAATTTCATTTGAGCACCCCCCAAAAAAAAATAAATAAAAGGTGTCAAATTCTGGCCATTTTTTTATTTGACCTCTGCATTCTCTACAAAATTACTCACCCAATTTTTGGTCTAAACATTTGACATTTTACATAAAGTTTATTCATACATAGCGCAAGCTGTTTAATCGGTTATTGTCAAAAGTACGACTTCCAAAGGGTCAACGTTTATAAGAATTGACCTTTGCGGTCTCTAGATAATTACTCAGCCAAGTTTGGATCTAAATATTTGAAAATTTATATAACGGGTAGTCACACATTAAGCAAACTTTTTAATCAGTTTTGGGCGACAATTTAACTGCCAAGTGGGTAAAGCTTTGCGGACTCTACCAAACTCCTCCGCCAATTATCGGTCTAAACACTTGAAATTTTATATGTAGATTACTTGAACATAATGTAAACTTGTAAACACACATATATATATATATATATATATATATATATATATATATACATATACATATATATATATATATACATATATATATATATACATATATATATATATACATATACATATATATATATTTGAACATAAACATATGAACAGTACATAGTGCCCGAGCAAAGCCGGGACGAACTGCTAGTATATTATAAATGTATTATACATATATACATATATACATGCATACACAGACAAATATATACGCATATATATACATATATACATACACACACATATATATTAACACACATACACACACGCACATATGTATGTATATATATATATGTGTGTGTGCGTGTGTGTGTGTGTGTGGTGATTGTCACTTCTTGACAGAAGAAGACCATCTTTCCCTTGCTTTACTCATTCATTTTCATGTATTTTTGAAATACCTGTTTTTTTATATATACATACACACATATATAAAACTTATACACACATACATATATACATGTGGAGATTTGATCAAGATGCATCAATTCCTATTTTCTGTGGGAACGAAGGTGGCTCTTCAGACCAGCCCGGCTCTTACACAGTCTGTTGCAAAAGTCATACGTAAGCTGAGATTGAGGGATATATATATATATATATATATATATATATATATATATATATATATATATATGTATATGTATATATATATATATATATATATATATATATATATATATATATATATATATATATATATATATATATACCAGCAGTTCAGTTCGGATTTGCTCAGGTCTTACGCACTTTTTATAACTTTATGTGAATATGTATATATATTAAAATGTTTTTGACTTATTGAAAAAACGGACTATTTCATCGATTTCTATTACAATAAAAAATATGGCAATGTAAAAAGTGTGTTGATCATCATTCGATCACGGGCAACTTCTGATAGATGGTCTAACCTAGGGTTCTCAATCGGGATCAGCTTTGGCTAATATCTTTGAAGGAGATCACGCAGAGGGGCTATTATCTTGTTTCTATGAACCAGACCTTTACTTTACTTTCAGTACGTTGATGACACCCTTTGCCCTATCGACAAGGAGACTAAAGCTGACGCTTTTTAGCCTATCCTAATAACGTTCACCCAGCTCTGAGGTATATGGTGGACGTTCTTGCTGCCAAGACTTATTAATGTTTTCTTACTTCCGTCTATCGTAAACCATGTTTACAAGCCTCCATACACGTTGGGACTAATTTAGTCTTAGAAATTAAAAAAAAAATAATAATAAGCAAGACCGTAAAGCATCGGGTTTTGAAGATAGTTCCGAAGCCAATCTGAATGACAAGCTTAAAATCATTACTAAGACCCTTTGCAAAATTGGTTTCCCCTTACTCATTGTTGAATCTATTATTAATAATAAAGTTTCCAATTTTTTTCAAATCTACTTCTATATGACTTTCCATCCATTGTTGGAACGGTACGACTAGTGCATTGCAGCCGGAGGAGACAACTAAGAATGATTAAAGAGGATCACGTGTGTACTTCGAATAAAATTGCTTATCAGACAAAGTCTCGAAACTTAATATATGGCGGATCATATAAAGTGAAAGAAAAGAAAAGAGAAATCGAAAGAACAAGGAGTACAATGGAGAAGGGAGCGTTAATGGAGATATATTTCTAAACTAATGTGATTATTCATTGAATGAAATATGATGAATTAGTTTAGTTTCTAACCATCGATCAATCAATCATGAAATCGATTAACTGGAGATCGGCTAATTGAGAAGCTCTTACTAGCTCGTTGAGATGTCTTGAGTAAGATTTGCGATACCAGAAGTGACGACCACAAAATGAATAATTAAAACTACAGCATAATGTTTGTGACAGAATCTTATTGGCATGATGCTCCTTATTTCTCTTTTTATTTCGTTTCGCACTTTTATTTCGATGTCGACTTTAGGCTGTTGCTCCGCTAAACCCACGGTTACATAGTAATTTTTCTGCGGATTATTATATATATATATATATATATATATATATATATATATATATATATATATATATATATAAATATATATATAAATATATATATATACATATATAAATATATATATACATATGAATATATGTATATATAAATATATATATATATAAATATATATATATATATATAAATATATATATATAAATATATATATATAAATATATATATAAATATATATATATATAAATATATAACTATATATAAATATATATAAATATATAACTATATATATATAAATATATATATAAATATTTATATATATAAATACATATAAATATATATATATTAACATATATATATATGTATATATATATATTAACATATATATATATGTATATATATATCTAAAATGGGTTAAGAAATTCCAACGAAAGAAAGATGTAAATTTAAATAAGGAGGTAGTCACCAACAATTTGTATTTTTTAACGTTATTTTATTATTCCGTGTAGTGGTTTTTCATTGAGAAATATGTTTAGATCATTGTAATATGTGTTTAAATCATTGAAATCGTTTTAACGCGTTTCAGACGTTCTTCGAAACGTCCTCTTCAGAAATTATTTTTAAAATGTTTTGGAGATGTAAAAATAGCATTTTCGTAGTTCATTTGAAGTGTTTCCAAGGGTTAGAAACGTGTAAGTGTCTACTATTCATTGGAATGTTCAATTTTTATTACTCTTTTATTGGGCTGTGGCGAGGTCGCCGAGATATAATATATCCCGGCGGCCTCGGCTGTGGTCACTCCGGTGTTGTGTTTTTCTCTCTCACTCTCTCTTTCTGCTTGTGTTTTTTGTTCTTTTCTTTAAGGGTAGGATGCGGGTGTATGGGGCGCTTTCTGTTATTGGTTTGAAAATGTGTGTACTGTTGTATAGTATTATGAGGTTATTTGCTTCCCTAGGAAGGTGACTGTGATCCAAGGTCGTTACTAATGTGTATGTGTGAGGAAGAGGGGGGAGGAGAGAAGCAGCTCTTCTGAAATAAGGATAGGGGTGCTTTCATTCTATTTTGATATTTTATTTTTGGATTCTTAGATTTTAGTATTGTGATTTTTCGTTTCAAAGCCGGGCGGAACTGCTAGTATATATATATATATATATATATATATATATATATATATATATATATATATAAACTAAAAAGCGGAACTGCTAGTATATATATATATATATATATATATATATATATATATATATATATATATATATATATATATATATATATACTAGCAGTTCCGCCCGGCTGTGCTCGGGCCCTATGTAGTGTTCATAACGTTATGTGCATATGTAAATATTAAAAAGTGTATATATGTAAAATAATATCTTTGTGTATAATATTCTTCCTTAACAACCATAGAAAAAAAATAGACATTTTCACTTTTATAGATTAGATAGATAGATAGATAGATTGGATGCAATATATAGTAATGTTTTAAAAATTATAAACAGACTCATGCGCCACTACCGAAAATCGAAACTAAAACTTTCAGCTCATGATTTATTTTGCCTCTTCCGTAAATGACTGTGCTATGAAAACATGTTTAGTGCAAGGCTAAAAATTTTAACATGACCCAATAGCTATTACATTATGCATTCGTAATGCTGACGTTCGACCTTCATTTGGCAAATTTCATATTTTTAATTTTCACAGCTTTGCACCGATATTTCCGGGCAAAAATCCCAACATTCAAATGCCTTATTAAGTTTCATGTCTGTAGACCAAAAAGGCTAGGAGGAATTTGGTAGGCAAACGTTGCTAAACAAAAATATATACGTATACATAAATATATATGGAAACAATTTTGTGTTTACTATAAACTTTTTTCGCAAATATTATGCAACTATAAATAATGTATAATAACTGCATGAATAGAATTACACGTAATAGTTAACTAAATATGATTATCCCATTAGAAAACCGAAACAACTAATAGGGAATTAATTAAAATGAATGTTTAAAATAATATGCAAATTAGCTGGATCTTTGGCTAGTGAATGTATTTCTACAGCCCATATATCAGAATATTGTGTTTTCTTTCTAGATAAATAGAAAAGAGGGTTTAATATGAATACCTATACACACAAAAGAAAGACGAATTCATAGGAGTATAGATATATAACTATATATACATTTATATAAATATATGTACATATACATTTATGAATATATATACATATATATATATTTATTTAATTATATATATATATATATATGTACAATAAATTATATAGGTGTATAAATAATTGTATATTTTGGCAACGAGTTATTATTCAAGCACGTCAGATTGAAGAGTTCTAATTTTTCCTCGATTTTTCTGGATATCTTTTCCTTTCGCCGAGCGGTCTTTTTTATATAAGCTGACATGTTGTATAAAATGACGCCAAAAATCGTTGTGCAGCCATTTTCCTTTCAACAGCTTTCTATCGGCTAGTTCGATTATCATCAAGATCGATTTTATTTTGTTGTCATTTTCTTTTTTGGTTATAATGGTGAGCGCAGGATTGTTAGGGCGAATTCTTTTAATTGTTAATTTGTATTTTCTTATTTATAGTTTAGCTATTTAGCTTATTGTTAGTTATTAAATATTGTTTATATATTTGTCCCGGTGACATCCGGTTAAAAAGGGCTGTAGTTTTGGGGATTTTGTCTAAGTATGGCATCTATTAATTATAGTCGTCGTGTGCAAATGTTAAGATACACACACACACACACACACACACACACACACACACATATATATATATATATATATATATATACATATATATATGTTTTCATGTAACTTCGGTTACGTGTAGTTATATTCCTGCAAATACTCTACATTATTTGTAGTTGCGTAATATTTGTGTAAAAAGATTATATTAAACACAAACTAGTTTTATATATATATATATATATATATATATATATATATATGTGTGTGTGTGTGTGTGTGTGTATGTGTATATATATGTATGTATATATTATTGAATAGCACAGAATTATCCTGTTTTACAATTTTCATTTTTATCTTCTCCAATCTCCGAATAGTCCTTTTTGTGTTTTTCTCGAAATTAAATGTTTGGGATAAATGTTTAATGATGTATATATGTGTTTGTATATATAAATCTGTTTAATATATGCAAAAAAAAAAATCGCCCACTTAACGTGTAACAAATTACCACGTGACTAGGAAAAAAATATATATAAGTAAATTAAAAATCAATCCCTACATTTATTTCTACAATATGCCTGAGGATGATAGATGTACTTCTGTCGAAAACGCTCGCGATTATGGATCCAACATATACAATTTCGAGAAAAACACAAACAGGACTATTCGGAGATTGGAGAAGATAAAAAGACAAATTGTTAAACAGAATAATTCCGTGCTGTTCAATAATATTTGTCTAAATGAGAAAATGCTGCCTAAATATACACAATATATATATACACACATATATATATATATATATGTATATATATGTATATATATATTTTAGTCATCGACATACAGTCCTGTTTCGTTGTATCACAACTCATCAGTGCTGCTAGACTAGCACCTATCCCAAGCCGAGGATCGAACCTAGAACCGTCGTGATGACAGTCGGCAGTTCTACTGCAACTAATCTGTCCGAATGTCTATTTAAATAAACATCCGTCCGCCACTCGTAAAGTACTCAAACGTTTGTTTGTAAACAAACTGCGAGCTTCGCATTTTTCAGCCAAATTAAGTAGCGAGTGAGATTATTTACGATAGTGCTAAACCCAAAGAGGGGGGGGCTATATAAAATATATTTTAGTCATCGACATACAGTCCTGTTTTGTTGTATCACAACTCATCAGGTCTGCTAGACTAGCACCTATCCCAAGCCGATATATATATATATATACATATACACATTTGTGTATGCGTATGTATATATTTTTTGTAATTCTACCTACTTAACTTATCTGTCAGTTTTTTGGTCTATATTCATGAAACTTAATACAAAGGATATTCTAACCCATGCGAAACTTTGTATTTGTGTTTTAGTCTGGGATAATAGGTGCAAAATGTTGAAATTAAAATTTGCCAGATGAAGGTTGAACGACGCCATTACGAATATGCATGCGTAACGCAATAGTTATTTATTTATGTTTTAATATGTCTTATATAAAATATTAAATCTAATAATATTTTGTAAGACCAAAATTCACTGGATGAGCATTCCCGTATATAGTTATCATTTCATTATTCTGATATATATATATATATATATATATATATATATATATATATATATATATATATATATATATATATATATATATATATATATATATCAGGGGCGGAGATGGGACTAGTGCCACTCGTGCCCGGCACGACCAATAATTCGGTTAATGTTATTCAAAATGGATTAAAAAATCATCCATTAATTTCAAGCAAACAGTCTGATCTCAATTAAATTACATATCTATTCAAGTTTCGATAACTAAGTAGCAAAAAATTCATAAATATATCTGGGAATAATACAAGGATGCTGTTTTGAACGGGTTGTCTTTGTCCGGCCACCGGACGTTGAACGTCCGTAATTCGTGCTAAGCCAAACCTTTACTCGTAATAATCATAATGTTAGAGAAATCCAGATTTTCTGTAATCACCCGCAAAGTGAAGCTCACTTCTAGTGCCTAAAATGTTTAGCACGATCGAGCCTGCTGATGTCTGTTTTAGGAAGAGGATGAGGGACCGAGAGAGAAAGAGGGGGAGAGAGATCTCTAGACACGTACATACGCATAAACACATGAAGAACGATTACTACTACTGTTGCAATATGTAGTAGCACGAATAGTTCTGTGTAAACATAACCACGCGTGTATATCAGATTATAAATAAATATCGGTGATTAATAAAGAACAGGTTTTGAATAAGAGTGAATTTCTTTTTTTGAGGATTGTTTTTTTCGTGAATTTTGAATCATAGAAATCTACGAAAAATACAGGTTTTAAGTCATTTATACGGGTTTTAAGTCATTTATAACCACGAAAAATACGGGTTTTAAGTCATTTATACGGGTTTTAAGTCATTTATAACCACGCATGTATATCAGATTGTAAATAAATATCAGTGATTAATAAAGAACAGGTTTTGAATAAGAGTGAATTTGTTTTTTTGAGGAATTTTTTTTTTCGTGAATTTTGAATCATAAAAATCTACGAAAAATACGGGTTTTAAGTCATTTTATATTAATACTAAGAAACCCGTCAATCCAATAAACCTTCGTAGAATTCCGTAGTGATACGTAAATACTTTGTAATTTTTTTTCATAAAAAACCTGTATGTAACTTTTCTTGCTGCATCCATCATTTCACAGCTATTTAAACCCAACTTTATTCATCAATATTACCTTTAATTCTATGGGAAAATTTAATCGGATAACTTCAACTGGTCAAGATATCATATGTTTCAAGATTCATCAGATGGAATTTACTTTTTGGAAGTTCCCTGTATTTTGCGTATAATGTCACTTGGGCTAATTTTCCTGTGTTTCACGGATAAGCAGATTATTCTCTAAAACATTAAAAAAAAAAGTTTTACTGCATTTACTGTTAATGACCTGAATTTAAAATTAGATATAATGGAAATGGATATTGTGTTAGACCTTAAAAATAGATCGTTTGGCCAGAGAAATGTAGCCGAGAAGCGAGAAATTATCAAAGTTGGGCGCCCAACTCCTTTATTGGTGAAGAAGGTTAGAACTCGTTCCTTCCAATCCAAATGGTTTAATGACATTGACTGGTTATGTGCGAGTAAATCTGAGGAAAAACTCTATTGTTGGCCTTGCTTGCTTTTCACGCCTAAATCAGGACAATGGACTGATACTGGCTATACTGATTATAGGCATATTTTGGCTTACTGCAAAATTCATTCGAAATCAATGACTCGTTTGAACAATTATAAGCGTTTAAAAACATTTGGCATGTATGACATAGTTACTGCTATTAGTGAATCGGCCAAACTTGAAAGAGAAAGGCACAATAAATTGGTCGAAGAAAATAGACAATATCTGAAACACCTGATAAACGCAATATTATATCTTTGCAAACAAGAACTACCATTGCGTGGACACGATGAAGGGGAAGATAGTCTTAACAAAGATAATTATCGAGAATTATTGCAGTGTTTCTCTAAAATTGACAGTGTGTTTGCATCAAAACTTTCCGCAAAAGAACGCTCTAGACAATTTTCAGATGTTTCCAGAACAATACAGAATGAAATTATATCTGCAATTGATAACGTGATTGCTGATGTTATTTACGCTGAAATTCAAAATGTCCCATTTATTTCAGTGCAGGCTGATGAAACAACTGACTGCAATGCATGCACAGCTTTCGATCATTGTTAGGTATGTGAATGGATGCAAAATTATTGAACGATTCCTTGGATTTCATGACGTGAGCGATGACAAAAGTGCCACAATATTAGCTGATGTAATCGAGAAGTCTTTAAATTCCTTCGATGATGCAAAATTAAAATTGGTTTGCCAAACTTATGATGGAGCAGCCGTGATGGCAGGTGAACGGAACGGAGTGCAAATTAAATTGAGAGAGAGGGGATTTAAATACGCCGATTTAATCCATTGTTATGCCCATAAACTTAATTTAGTTTTGAGTAAAAGTACGAAAAATGTTGATGGCGTTAAAATATTTTTTCACATTTACACAGCTTTAGTAAATTCACATCATCTAGTACGAAACGAAAGAGTGTGTTCCGAAAATTCGAAATCAGCATCCCATCTTTGTGTGCTACCAGATGGTTTTATAAATCAAGAATTGTATCCGCTATAAAAGACGATCGTCAAAAAATAATGAACGCACTCGAGGATATTCTTGGCGAAATATGGGATGAAGCAACACTAAGTGAAACCGACAATTTATTGGCAAGATTGAATGATTTCACTTTCATGTTTTTTATTAACTGTTTTTATGTAATTCTTTCTCAAGCAGAGAAACTATTTGACATTTTACAGTGCAGAAAACTCGACGTGAAATATGCTCAAGATAAAATACATGATTTCATTCAATCGATATCAAACAATTGTGACAATGAACATTATGAAAATATGATGCAAAAAACGATGACAGACATGGAGATATCTGACGAATCACACGCTCCACCAACAAAAAGAACTAGGGGAAATCAAATCAACCACAAAAGTGTATATTTTGAAATAATTCAAAACATCATTTCGTCACTAAAGGATCGATTCGCCAACATAGAAGACTTTTCATATTTTGAATTGCTCGAAGTTTGAAGTTTTTTCCTGTACATTCCCTAAGCAACATATAGATGCGTTGCAGAAAAAATACCCTGGTATTTTTGACCTAAAATCCTTGACAAGTGAGCTCAGGTATTTGTATTCTGGCAATGATTTCAAAAAATGTACCTCAAGTAAAGCTATTTTGGAGATGCTTCATGAACTCGGTTTTTTGTCTGCAATGTCTGAAACTGTGAGACTGATACAACTTTTCCTTACCATTCCCGCTACTTCAGTTTCAAATGAAAGAAGTTTCTCAACCTTGGACAGAATACGATCATTTTTAAGATGCACTATGGCTGAGGATCGACTTTCGTCTTTAGTCCGAATTTCAATTGAGAAGGAAATGCTTAAAGACTTAGAGCAAAGAAATGAATTGCACAATAAGGTAATAGAAAAGTTTGCGGCCAAACCAAGACGCCTGGAGTGTATGCTCAAATGAGATGACCTTCCCAAAAACGCGCTTGACCTGCAGACACTCCTATTCAAAGGCATTTATAGACGAACACTAGTTGTAAAATGATGCAGCAAAAAAAAAAAAGTTACATACAGAATCTTTATGAAAAAATTATTTACGTACTACTACGGACTTCTACGAAGGTTCCGAGGTTTGAGGGGTTTTCTTACTATTAATATAAAATGACATAGAACCCGTATTTTTTGTAGATTTCTATGATGCAAAATTCACGAATAAACCATTCCTTAATGAAAAAAAAAGGGATTGTGAAGTGCTAATAAAAAATCAATCATTTATTTATTTTATAATTCCATGAGACAAATGACCTGGCGATTTGTGGACTTAATTGCTAATCTGGTTAGTTGTCATTGTCATCAATTTCTTTATTCTAATAAACATATTTTTCTACTCATAGTAATGAATATCTCTTTTCTTCTATACTTTTGAAAGGAAAAAATATCTTATCTACTGTATCAACAAGACCACAAATTATATAGTATCTTGATTGTTCACAAAAGAACAAAAACAAACACCATGTAAGGTACGTTAGTCAATCTGTGCTATGCAATGGAGAATCACGCAATAGCAACTATGATTACTTATTTGGGTCCACGGACCACGGATTGGGAACTAAAGTTGACAAAGGGCAGGGGGAGGGGGCGGCACGACAAGCAATAATAGGCTAGAGTCGCCACTGATACATATATATATATGTATATATATGTATGTATATATATGTATGTATAAATATGTATATATACATATATGTATGTATATATATGTATATATATGTATGTATATATACATGTATATATATATGTATGTATATATATATGTATGCATATATAGAAATATAAATTATAATAAGTTTACCAAGGTAACCAAAATGGTAAACTTAAAATATATTATAAATATTAAAGAGTTAATATTTACAAGTAAAGTAATCTCAACCAGATGTAAAAGCTCAATAAAATCGAAAATGAAATAGAGCTTATAATATGAACAAATGATTAATAAAACATGTTAAAAAACATCTTGAAAAAGAGTTATGTATATATATATATATATATATATATGTATATATATATGTGTATATATATACATATACATATATATATATATATATATATATATAATCAAAATTACAATTAAATTTACCAAAATGATCCAATATGGTAAAATTTAAGTAAATTATAAATATTAAAGAATATTTATAAAATACTTACGATAGTAATACAACTAAACAGTACTGTATGTTGATTACCATCAGAAGTCTAAACATTTGAAAGTTTACATAAAGGGTATTCACACATAGGGCAAGTTATGAACAGTAAATAGGGCCTGGATGAACAGTTAGTTGAAAATAAAGAAGGTAATTTATTTACACTGTACACTGACATCACCTACCGGAAAAAAAGTTGATTACTAATATAAAAATTTGTATAAACGTTGAAAGCATTATAATTGATTGTTGAATCGTGCCTTTTTTATTTGAATCCATTTATTTTTTTACTCGCTACTAAGTAAGAAATATTTACTTTTTTCTAATGGTGTGGAGTCACGTTGATCTTGCCAATCTTTTACGAAAAACACCCGTCTAGCTGACACCACTGTCAAAAATTTTCCCCACTCTTTATCTGTGCCTAAACCAAAACGTAGATTCCATGAGCAGAGCTTCTTTCTTAGAACTGCACGCCTGTGGATCTCTGTTCCGTCTACTTGCTTCCCACCTGACTACAACTTGGATGTCTTCAAGTCCAATGTTAACAAATTCCTGATGATCTGCCCCCTTAAGTAATGACACTTTATCAAATCTCCAATACTAGTGAATACTGCAGTACTAGGACATATCGATTTTGGAACCCCGTTGAGGCAATGGTGATGATAGCTGAGGTTTGACATAGAAAAGACATACACGAAATATTTTTCTCAAAATCGTAATCTTTGCTTGAGGAAATGACTTTAAAAGTTGAAAAATTGAAGTGATTAAAAGTTTTTCGGGGAATTGTTAAGAACCTCCCGTCATCAAAACAATCCGTGCTGTTAAGAAAATGGAATCATTATTTGCAATATGTTTTAAACTACATTTTTAAATAAAATGAGTGAGGATAATGAATAAATAAATAAATATTAAGGGTAAAGACAAAATTATGTTTTTAAAATAATAACCACCAAAGTTCGCTTTTTCATTTCAGGATGTTTTTTGGGGGGAGGGGCGGAAACATTTAAGATTTCACCGTCGCAAAACACGCTCGTTATTGATATTGAAAATTAACGTTTGTTTATCATTTAATTTGAAAACATAACGATTTAGGCTTAATTGTTTCGAAAGAAAATACGAAAAAGACTTGTTTAAAACATATATTATTATATTTCAAGCGTCTGCAGTGAATTTAAACATATTCCTGTTATCTTATTTAATTTGTTTTGTTATTTGCAAAAATAATGACATTTTTGAACGTTCAAACGAACGTCAAAAACATTATTCTTGCACCAACCTAATATTTCAAATAAAATTCTATTTGATTTTTTATTAAAATATGGTAATACTCCAGTTTTATATTAAAGCAAAAAAAAAATAGTCCATAAAATTTTATTCTACAAGTTCTTTACGAAACATAACCACATAAATTTTTAAGTTTTTCTACTTGATAAAAAATATTTTGCAGAAAATTAGGGTAAAATTTTAATTTCTTTTATGTTTTTGTGAGTAATTGTTTTTAAGCGGTGTTTTTCTTCTAAAATTATAGTTTTAAAATCAGCCCTTACCCTAACCCTAACCTACGAAGTAAATCAGCAAACTACTTTAAAGGTGTTTTCGTTATTTTTGCATCTATGTTATTGTGCTAAAATAACTTTGATATCTAGAAAGCCGTTTTTAATATGGGAAGGAGGTTGCATTGTAACTAATTTGTACGTTCACCTAAAAATTTAATAAACAGAAATTTCATAAAAACTAAATTTAACTTGAAAATACTATTAAAATAACATGCTAACATATATGTACAAGCACTGGTTTGTCAAACTCTAAACACTAAACACTCGTTTAAAATGACACAGCTACATCAAGAATGAATCTTTTTTATGGATAAATTCATGTTATTGAAAGAGGACCTAATAAAAATGTCTAAACTAAACACTACTATGCCTCTGATTTGGTTTGGTCCTCGCTCTTCAATACATCTAATTCAACTCTACAAAGTTTTTCATTATTTCTTATAACTAGCCCTTTTTTTACGTATGAAACTGGAAGATAGCCTAAAACAGTTTCCTTCAGTTATAATCCATTTATTTTACTATTCAGATTAGAATGTCAGTAAAAGCACGACGTTCAGTTTTAACCCGTGGTTCACAAAATTTGTTGGTCCACCTTGTCATTTGGATGAAACAGTACCTCCAACTTGACGACACGTCATCCAGTTTAGTTATTTCTTCGAAAACAGTTGTCCCCACTTAAAAAATAGTGAGATTGCTAAGTTATTTGCCAAGGAAATACTTAGTATTCGGCAAGCAGTCAATCCACAATTGCCCTTGTTAAGGTAACATTATATAGGACAGAAGGTCAATATGTATTGCTATAAGAGGGTCAAACAGATTGATTGCTGTAAGAGATTTACTGTCAAAGTGAAAAAAAATGAAGGAACAGCTAGACAGACAGTTTGATGTATTTTCTTGTAGCTGTAAACTTTCTGTCTTGAAAAGTGATGACTTTGCAGTAAAGTGCAAGACAGAAAATTGTCAAACAAGGCACACAATCTGCACTTGTCCTCCTAACAAGTGGGTAAAATTAATTCTATAGATTCACCTGCAATTATGTTCCTTTTTTTTTGAAAATAAAATAATATGTGGGTATTTATTATGTAATCTGGCTCTATTATTAAACATGAAAATTTTCCAACTTTCAGGTTCTACCAGAAGAGCTGCCATTTCCAGCAATTTTTAACTTAATTGATGGAACAACAAAAAGCCTAACACCATTTACTGGTCCTTTGGGGAAACTTTGTATCAATAATTATCTAGATTTGCTTCAGGTAGAATTCTAAAAAAAATAGTGTTCCTCCCGATCATCATTATTTGACAACAGAAGAAACAAATAGTTTAAGTGTAAAGACCAGAGGCTACTTTTTGAGTATGCTGTTTGCATTTCTTGTGGAAAAGTAAACTTAGAAAATTGGGCCCTTGAATCAAGGAAGATGGCTAACATAAGCTATAAGATTAATGTGGCTATGGACTAGAGTTGTCTATCCTCAAATACTATGATAAATTAAACATTTTTGTCAAATTTATCATCCAAGTGTATGCAGTTAGTTGGTTTGAGATCAAAACCGACCATATTTTTTAACCAACAACAGTATATTTTAATATTATTCAGAGAACAAAACAGTTAACTGAAATCCAAATTACTGTTTTAAACTGTTCAAAATATAGTGTTTTTGCACTACTTCCAGAAAATATAATATCGATGATAAACTCAGATGAATTGGATGTGAGAGAAGAGGGCATCCAACCGAGTTTGTCCATTAGGTAAATAAACATTTATCCATTACATTTTATTAGTTTTCTTAACTTACCCAAACAATAGTTAGTTTTATTCATATTACATCGCAAAAATATAAAAAAATTAGTATTTTAAAATAATTGATTTTTTGGGGTTGTTTTTTTTCCAGAAATTGTGAACAACTCAAAAAAGAAAAAATGAAAAGATTACTGCTATTAATTTTTTTCAGCTACACACTGGTCAAATTTGATTGATTTTTCTCAAGAAGTTGTATATGGGCAGGAAGCAACACAGACACATTATTACAAAGTCAAATTATACCTTCATTTTCCTCAAAAGGAAATCATACATAACAATTTAGTTCTATTATAAGTTTATATTATTGCTTCTAATAAAAAAATAAAATACATGGTTCTGTAACCTGTATCAAGTTGTTATATTGTGTAATACATCTCCACATATCTTTTGGAATTGTGAAATGTAAATGACTTAGTTGCTAATTAGTTGCAGTAAAAGTTTAAATATTTTGCTAGTTGTGATTCATAATTAAAATTATAATTCATGTATTTATATTTCTTTTAATGTATGTCATATGAATATATCAATTTTAATTCAATATTTTATAAAAATAGTGAAATTTCAAAGTCAGTGCTGTGAAAAATGCTAGGAAAATGAAGGATTTTTCAGCATTTTTTTAACACGATTTTTAAAATTAAATGCCCAATGTTCTATTCAAGATTGGAATCTAATTTTTTGATATAAGTTCTTATCATATCAAATTCCAACTATCTTCAGTAGTGCCATGTTGATTTTCTGAAAAAAGTTGCAAATCGACCTACCCTATCCAACACTAGGCTACAACGTCTATTTTGAACTCTATCAATGAGGGATGGATCCCTTCTTGCATCTCCTGCCCAGATGTGGCAACAGTACTTCATCATTGGACGTACCTGACTTTTATATAGCTATATTTGCATCAGCAGTGAGATATTTAATGGAGTGGTAGAAGGATCCCACCATTTTCATTGAACGCTTTTTTCACCTAATCCTAACCCCTACTGCAACACTATCCGACTGATTACGGTACACAAAATAACCTTATACTCGAGTGTCTTCTAGGCCGTGATAAGTGGTGTAAAAAAAGTACGGCTATACATGCCCGTTTTGCCAGCCGTGGAGCGAAGCTACATCCGTCGTGATGACAGTCGGCAGCTCTAACCATCGGACCACGAATCAGTGCTCGTAAATATATCTCCTCAAATGTCCATTAAATTAACATTTTCCCGCCGCACAGTGCTCAAAATCTCAGTTTGTTTACAAACAAATAGTGAGCTCCGGTTAATCGCTTCAATACGCGTCGGGTGAAAATATACAAGTGCTCAACCCAAAAAGGGGGTGGATTTTTATCATATCTGTAATATTTTTTATAAGACAGGTTGTGGTTGATCAATATAATATAACACGTTTTTTAAGAGTTTATTATGGTTAACAGCTGGTTTATCAGATATTATTAGGATTATCGTAAATTCTTACCAGTAAAATAACACCTTCATTTAAAGTGAAAATTCGCTTGCAAGAGACTAACATCTGCCCATACATTTTGTACAAGTATTTTAAACTGTAACTCTTGTAAGTTCAATATGGTTTCGCTATGCTACTTAGGAGATAACTACCCGGTTTTTTATGATTTCAGGTTAAAATAAACAGCTACAGCAGTAATGGAAATACACCTTACTAAAGCCTGATTGTAACAGCTAGTGAATTTTCAAAATCAAATCTGGACGCAGGGACACTTTAGAGGAAAGATATGACATACAATTCTGTTTTAAACTATTAAAAATGCCAGGAAAATATATGAAATGCTTCAGACTGCTTTTTTTTACAAAGGAGTCAGCACTTATCAAGGCCCATAGTCCATTCGAAGATAAGTGTTCATAAGCATACATTGGTCAATTGGACATTGTCGTAACAATTGTTAGTAGTGGAAATTTGGTAAATTGGATTACTTAAGGGGAATGGCTCATCAAGAACTTGTTTACATTGGATTTGAAGACGACCATATTATAGTCAGACGGAAAGCAGATAAACGGAAGATCGTTCTACATGTGTGTAGTTGTTAGAAAGACACTTTGTTCATGTGTTATTGAGAGAGGCGAACGAAAATAAACAAAGGTGACGACCTGGATCCTTGATCGTCTATGGGTCAGACCAGGCAAACAAAAATAAACAATGAAATAACCGGGCTGAAATCCTCGGACTGGTGACGACCTGGATCCTTGACGTGAAATCAGTTATGGGTCAGACCAGGCGAACGAAAATAAACACTGAAATCCCCATGCTGGTGACGACCTGGATCCATGACGTCAAATCGGTTATGGGTCAAACCGAAGAGGTCGAAATACTTCAATAAAAGAGTAAAGATAAACAAAGCAAGAAAGTCAGAGAGACGGCCAGCTGAGGGGCAGTTTGTCACAGTTCGCGATCCACTCTACCACTAACACCCCTACCGCCGTTATGGTGTTGAAATGTGTATATTAAATATCATGAAATAAACTAAGTTGTTTTTATAGAAACAAAATGTCTCGTCTTCATTGATAAATGTCCATTTAAATCGCTAGACGATCACCAAACAGACATATGCATAACATACGCATAATTTGGTTACCGTGACCACTTTTTCTTCAGCAAGAATAAATCAAAAAGAAACAATAAAAAAACACATTAAAACCTGAAAAGTTCAACTATGAACAGAAAAATGCTTTTCATTTCTGCATCATTTTTGCCATAAAAATATTTCGTTCTCACAATAACAAACACGATTAAAAGTACATTTCAGTTTGATACATGATGTCACAAAATGTTTATTGACAGATAACTAAACAATTCCGCTCTGACTCACATTTTCAACAATAAAATTAATGACACTGATTTCTTTTCTTTACACTGCGTGTATATAAAACAGCATTCATCATATTTTGTAAAAAAAAAAAAAAAAGAGGGAAAGTTTTAAATATGTAGAAACAACTTTGAATTCCTTGACGTGATCATCATTTTGACCGGTCAAATGGAATATTTTTGTAACTGATTCCGTCATGTCGTCTTTCTACCAAATTCATCTTTATAATGAACATTGTGTATAACTCATCTAAGTAATGCATTCCTCTCTGCATCTAAGAAATGGGTCCCTTCTCCATCTAAGTAATGACTGTCTTCTTCTCTTATGATATAAGAACTGATCACCCTCTCTCAGTCGCTATGTTAAGAATCTAAAGAACCGTATAAATGTCTTCTCTCCTCTCTATCTTCCCCTCATCAAATTGTATTGCATGTCCTCTGTGCAACGTTGGCGTAGATTTGAGTGCCGTGGCCATTTAATTCTGCAAGAATACAAAAACGTAAGGGTTCATTGAAAAATAACAAAGAAAAAAATGCTAGATGAAAAAAAAATAATTAAGATAAAAAGAGGAGAAAAACACATACACATTCGCATAGTTTCAAAACAAAAATTTCTAGACGAAAAAAAAATAGTTAAAATGAAAAAAAAGAAGAGAAACACACACACGCATAGTGTCAAAAGAAAAAAAAACAAACGAAATACAAACAATGAAAAAACAAAAGCGTGCATTCTCACAAAAGAAAAAAAAATGCCGATATGCCGCAAAGAAAAATAACAGAATAAGAGTCCAAATGAAAAAAAATAAATGATCGAAATCCCATACATAAGTAGAACACTCAGAAAAAAATGATTTGATAAGTGACGTGATGAAAAGGGTGTAAAAAAAACACGCGCTGATCGTAAATAACGGTCAGTGGGTATTTTAGCGGAGAAATCATTTGAAATAGACCGAGATTCAGTTGTAAATTGTTTTGTTTTAAAAAGATACACACATACACATAGAGAATGTGAAATAATAATAATAATAATAATAATAATAATAATAACAAAAATATTGCAGTTTATTTTTATACATACACACAGAGTATGTGAAATAATAATAACAATAATAATAATAATAATAATAATAACAATAATGATAACAACAATAATAATCACAACAATAACAATAATAATAATACCACTAATAATAATAATAATAATAATAATAATAATAATAATAATAATAACAATAATAATAATAACAACAACAATAACAACCATTCAGACTCCATACTTTTTGATGCTCTGGTGACCTGTGATTAAAGCTAGATCTACTGCTACGGCACAGAGACAACAAAGAATGTTTACAGTTGAAGTTTACTGGCGCTTTCAGATCCAAGAAGATCAGACAGAGAAAATCCACCCAGAAACTTTTGATGGCCGTTTTTTTTTTTTTTTTTTTTTTTTTTGACATTCACTGGATTCCTACTGAACGGCCAGTCAACAGGGAATATTACAACAATATTTTAAGGGAGTTCAGTAAAATATGCCGTCGGGATAGACCAATACACTTCAAATCTGCTCCGTGGCATTCCCACCAGAACAATGCACCCTAACCCAACTCCATCCTTGTCTCAGACTATTTGACCAAGATGGGCATCAAGACAGTTCCTCACTCTCCCTATTTCTAGCCCTTGCTCCCTGTGACATTTTTTATTCCCTAAGCTGAAGGAAAAACTTAGAGGCTGTCGTTATGAGAGACTTGAGGAGATGAAAGAGAAACCCCTCCTCCTTGTACGAAGATATTCTTTACGCTAGAGTATTACCGATTCTTACAAAATAGAGAAAAGCAAGGCTCAGTTTTTCCATGTACAGTTGACGAAGATTTCGTTTAGAACAGAAATAAACACAATTGCGCCAAATCAACATTGATACTTGTATTAATTTTTTTGCTATTCTGAATCTAGAACGACGTTGCTCGCTGTAGTTAGTGGCTGAAGAGATCGATTGACGAACTTATTTATGCCCACTACTCTTGCGTTTACACGAGAGTCCCTCTATGGGTAGCTCTGATGCAGTAAGATTCCCACTCCTATTAACCAGGTAGGGAATGGCTGGAACTGAAGCGGTTGTTGTTTATTTTGTTAAAATCATTTATTCATTTTAATATGATTCAGATTATTATCGTTGGCATTCGGTTCTTCGATATCATTCCAGTTAGAATATATTTAGAAAAAAACATCAAGTGTTTTTGGGTAGAACCATTTGAATGTTGCCAAATCATAAGATAAAGATTGTGTGTGGAACACACTGGACTAGAACTTGATACGCTTAAGATCTTAGTCCATGTCGTTCACCACGTAGCAATCGTCATCTCGCTCTTAATTAAAAGCGAATCAGATATTTGTACGTAAAAGTTGTTCATACACCTTCAAAAAATTGTTTTATGTGAGTCGAACCACAGATTATAAGTTCGCTGCCTGTCAATGCCAGCCTGCTTTACTGGCAACATCCGATCAAGAAAACGAGATGTTACGACATTTCTCTAATTTTAGAAAAGACACTTCCCAGTTTTGTTCAGTCAATTGAACACAATGCCTCATTTTTACGACAACGGTTTAACTTTCTATGGACAGTGAATCATCGAGTTCAGTTGTTGGATATAAATCTTTGTTGCCACTGACAAACGTGTTCATGTTCGTCTGGATGGAAAATAATCCGAGTCGATCACCAACTAAATAAGTGGAAATGAAATCGGAAAACTTATTCTGAATGTAACGAAGACGTTATATTGCAGTGGATCGATTTACAACATCGCTGCTATAGAAAATGTATAGGTTATCTCCTCTTTGTTCAGTAGACGGCCGGAAGAGGGAGAATCATACACGAGGTTAAGGCGAGAACTTTAAAGATAGATAAACGTAAGATTACTAGAAAAAATAATTCAGTTCAACGGATACAAGACAACAAACATAACCCGGTTTTGGACGGACAGATTGGAAACGTTATTTGGGGGGGGCAATAACTAATTTCACATGCACGTTTTGTAAGCACCTGTTTTAAACAGTCTTCTTTTCCCAGCTTTTTTGTTAAATGTTGGTTTTTATTTTAACAGGTGTATATTTGACGCGTTCGATGGCGGTACGACGAACGGGCCTCTTGGTACTTTCCATAAATAATAGTGCAATGTTTGTAGAATACTGATGACCTTTTGAGCCTTCTTGCAATATCATTTTAACATAAAGTACACATTTAAATAGATATCTTATTATAAATTTTCCTAATGTCTGTCTGTTTGGGTGTGACGCGGCTTATCTCAGTCTACAGGCAACCCATCCAGGCAAGTAAGGTATCGAAATGAAGCTGATGACCCAGCGGATGTTTTAGTGATATTTATATTCATGTTTGGTGTATAAATGCAAAAAATAACGATTTACTAAACAACGGTTTATTTACTGGATAGTTTTGCGGTACAAGGACTCAAGTTTGCCCAGATGGGCAAACTTGAGTTCTTGTAGTTTTAAAGTACAGATTTAGCAAAATATAGTTTTAAACAAAATGGCGGTTGTTGTAATTTCCTATTTTCCAGAATAGTTTGAATATTAAGACAACCTTTTCTGGGCCATAAATTTTAGGAAACATTTTTTTTCTTGCAAGGACATGCTTCTCAAAGCCTGCGCATTCCTACAATGCATTTTAAAGAACTACTGACATCCTTCTCCAATATTTCGCTTCCGTGTTGCTGTTTCTCTCTCCAACTGGTCAACCTTTCTAGTAGCTACATGCACACATACTCAAATGTTTACACATATACGCATGTACATACATTTGCATAAACGCACGTCACATACACGTCCATGTAGAATATACATGTAGGAGCGTGCACAACAGCAGGGATCTTAAATACTCATGCCGACAATGATAATGATGGGTATGATTAAATGAATTGAACATGCATGAATAAGATTGAAATGCAACACACGCACAAGAACAGACACAATACATAGTAATTGTCTGTACTTTTGAGATGAGGTGTTTTCATTGATTGAGATTGTCGGACTGACTTCCTCATCTTGGTTGTAAGACACAAATTAATTGCTGGATTTGTGCAATTTTTAAATTAGAGATATGTTTACAACGGCATAAATACGAAATAATCACCACGACGAGCATGATGATGGGCACGATTAAATGAATTTAACATTAATAAAAAAAAGAAAAACAACCCAATACACACAATTCATAAAAGAGACAGTCATTCTTTTCAGTGTCTGTGCTATTTTAAACATGAGGAAAGGGTGTTGGTTAATAATAACACACAGAAGATTTTAAAAAAAACTACAAGATAAGTACAGTTTAAATTTTCAGAGTTTAAATCAAAGCTGAAATCAGAAAAAAAGACGTTGGAAATTCAAAAAGGAGGGGGGAGGTTTTCGCTGTTCACGACAGGGGAATTTTAATGACGTCATATAGTCGTTAATGTAATTTAAAAATATGAACGCAGTTAATATTCTTACTTATATATATATATATATATATGTGCATATATGTATATATACATATACACGTATATATGTGCATATATATATGTATATATATATGTATATAAAATATATTTTAGTCATCGACATACAGACCTGTTTCGTTGTTTCACAACTCATCAGTGCCGCTAGACTAACACCTCTCCCAAGCCGAGGATCGAACCTAGAACCGTCGTGATGACAGTCGGCAGTCCTACCCCCTGACTACGGAATCGGTGGCCGAAATTAAACTGTCCGAATGCGTATTTAAATAAACATCCGTCCGCTACTCGTGGAGGGCTCAAACGTTTTGTTTGTAAACAAATTGCGAGCTTCGCATTATTTCAGCTAAATTAAGTAGCGAGTAAGATAATTTACGAGAGTGCTCTACCGAAGAGGGGAGCTTTATAAGATATATTTTAGTCATCGACATACAGACCTGTTTCGTTGTTTCACAACTCAGCTGTGCCGCTAGACTAACACCTCTCCCAAGCCGAGGATCGAACCTAGAACCGTCGTGATGACAGTCGGCAGTCCTACCCCCTGACTACGGAATCGGTGGCCGAAATTAAACTGTCCGAATGCGTATTTAAATAAACATCCGTCCGCTATGTGTATATATATGTATATATACATATACACGTATATATGTGCATATATATGTATATATACATATACACGTATATATGTGCATATATATGTATATATACATATACACGTATATATGTGCACATATATGTCTATACATATATATGTATATATACATATACACGTATATATGTGCATATATATGTATATATACATATATATGTACATATATGTATATATGTACATATATATATGCATATATGTGCATATGTATATGTGAATATATATATGCATATATATATATGTGCATATATATATGTGCATATACATATGTGCATATACATATGCGCATATACATGTATATATATATATATGTGCATATATATGTGCATATACATATATATATATGTGCATATATATGTGCATATAAATATATATATATATATATATGTGCATATATATGTATATATACATATATATGTACATATATATATGTATATATGTACATATATATGCATATATATGCATATATATGTGCATATATATATGCATATATATATGTGAATATATATATATATATGCACATATATATGTTCATATATATGTGCATATATATATGTGCATATATATGTGAATATATCTATGTGCATATATATGCATATATATGTGCATATATATGCATATATATATGTGCATATATATGTGCCTATATATATGTGCATATATATATATATATATATATATATATAGGGACATATACACATATATATATATATGAAGACACACACACACACACACAATTCCAAAATATGTGATTTTAGAGTTTGTGCTCGAAAGCGGCTCTCATTGACCAATTTCACAAGCAAGTTGAATTTAGATTGAATTGTCACGAACAGCATTTCCAATTCCGAATGGACGTCTTTTGAGAATTCCAACAATCATCCAACAATACAATCAACATTGAATGATTTCTTTCCAATTCTGGCATGATTTGACTTAGAACAGAATAAAACATTTTTGAAAAGTTTTGCCGAAAGCGGATCGCGGCGAATGCTGTTCAAGTTTCAATATGTTTCACCTAGCATTTATATCGGAATAAAAACGTTGAACCTATTGTGAGCATGACACTTTATGTTGGTCACGGTTCTTACTAGGTACCACGTGTTGCTTACCGATGCGATTGTTTGGATAATTTTCAGGTTTAATCTAAAATATAATTTGAAAACATTTTATTGTTTTTATGTTGCATTCTACCTATTTGATTTTAGCTAAAAACAAAACAGCAAGAACAATTTTCATATACTATTTTTTATGCTTTTTATGGCATTTTCTCAATAACCAAAGCCCAGTGCCATTTTATGTAGGAGGCTACAATCTGTGATATCATTTGCATGGGTGCTATGTAGGGGTTTGAGCAGCAAAATGGCTGTTTACATTGCACTTGAAATTCTGCATGTCAGTACAGTAAGAGCAGCGGGGGCACGGAATGAAATCCAAATTTTAGCAATTCGAGGGAAGAATCTATTAGAGTAAAAGGCCTTCTAGCATCTAGTAATCTCTACTGTGAAGGGGTGGGATTTTGCTGCATATTGTGTTTGTGGGGTAATTTACGTCAAACGTCCTGAGAGCACCTACTATTATAATACTTTTAAAACAGACAAAGGGATGCAACATTTCGTCGATTTGACAGTGGTTGAAACTTAGCTGACAGTGTGGGGCCTATTAGATTGGGGATTCGATTTTTACCCCTATCTAAGAGTGATGGGCTTATAGAAGATGCGTCTGCTTAAATGTGGCAGCAATATTCCGTACATGTTTTTATTTGTCGTCGCTAAATTTCCCATAATTAAATATCACACCAATATAGAAACAGCAGGAGCAGTTAATGTGCATTGTGGTGAATTTGCCGTGCCTTAATTTGTCGTGCATAAGTAGTAAAACTGCTAATCGCTTACAGAAAGTCTTTATAACGATTTTCAAAGTATTTTTTTCACCATATGAAATATTTTTTTTGTTTCTATATTCGACCCATATTTTTTAGTAGATATTCTCGCTAAGTCTCGACATCAACTTGCTCATATATTTGCAGATATTTTTTTAGGAAAAAAAAAAAACAGAACAGAAGCAATTTGTTCTGCCGAAATTTGCCGCGCCTACTTATCACACGAATACAAAATTAGTAGAAGTAGAGAGATGACAGAGGCCCAGTTGTTATCGCCGCGAGCTGACAAGCTGGAGGTATCAAGTTCGAAACCATTTCGTTCCGCACTGTCACTTTGTGTAAAGTATGTTTATCAAAGGGAATGGAGAAAGAAAGGAATTGGACTCACTTTCGTTTTTTTACAGAAGCCTTTATACCTGGTATTTCTAACAACATATCTTTTTTTCAAGATTTACAACTTTCATTTCCCATTCTCCGGCCACGTGTAACCTTTCGTCTCTTCTTTGACTTCCCCACTTGTATTAAACGCGTGCTTTTCTGAACGCAGGCCAAGAGTCGAACACGAGCTTCTGTCATCGCGTCTTGAGCCCCACTTCTCCCAACAAAACTGTATCGTGGCATATGCCTTTTTTGTTTCTGCTGTGACGTCACTACCCGCAGTCGGCTTGGTCATTTGCATATCTTTATGTTGCTACTGTCAGCGTCCTCGGCTCTGTTACATTAGCAACATTCACGTGGTCACTCATGTAAATCTGTAACTTTGTCCGGCAAGGAATACACGTTGTGCACAGTTTCAATCGCAAAGGAGACCAAGACACAGATTGGAAATAATCCCAACTCGTTTATTTTATTTATAGCAAGAACAATTATTTATCCTGTGATCAAGATGGTGTTCCCGGTCCCTGACGAGATTTCGAACGTTATTCCTTTCCGTTCTGTACGTCTCTCACGCGATCGTTCTCTTTCTCTTTTTTATATTCATTTCTTTCCTGGTGACGTCATTTTGCATGCATTTATACCCGCATTTTTTGTAGAGCTAATTTCCATTCCCCACTCCATGTAAAAACGATCTTGTGTAACATTTGCTTCCTAAGGCCACAGTCCTCGTTGTAGAAAAGTCAGCTGATGGTCTACTTGTGTTGCATGTCTGATACCCTGCATAACTTCTTGTTCAGCTACCCCCCTCACCTAACTGAAACTCTTTCAAAACATGATGACAGTACAAGAAAAAATAAGCTGAAACCAGGCCTAGGGACAAACAAATCCAACTTGCCTCCTCCCTTGAGTCTTGCATTCATTAACATCCGTGGGCTTAGAAATAATTTAACTGATGTTGAAGCATTTCTCCTAACAAATGCCCGTGAGCACTAAGTGAGACTAACCTACACTCTTCAATCCCCTCTAACTACTTTAACATGCTTGGCTATCTCCCATTCTGCCGTAAGGACTCTCACAGACATATGCATGGACTTGGAGCTATCATTCGTAACACCACCCCCTTGACTAGAGAAACAAACCTAGAACCGGACGACCATCCTTTATGTGCTTTAGACTAAACATACAACATAACATTAGCTACTTTTATTTTCTATCGCTCTCCCTCGACCCAGGACTGCACCATTATAAATAAAGTCTCTGCCAGTATAGACACAGCACTCTCCCTCGACACTTGCGCACAAGTACATGTATTCGGTGACTTTAATGTCCACCACAAAAATTGGCTTGGATTTTCTACTTACAGAGATGCAGCGGACAGCATAGCGCATAGCGTCGCTATATCTCACTCCCTATCACAAATAGCAAGTTTCCAACCTGTTTCTCTAACAGGCAAGAACAACACGCATCACTTCTAGATCTGTTTCTGGCCACAGCTCCCGATGATTGTATAACAAATGCTGACAGCCCACTCGGGAACGCTGATCATGCAGTGATAATGGTCGAAATCGCACTTACCTCTATACCCACAAATAAGAGCCAGTGCTCAAAATAACGAGATATTATAGAAAGGCAGACTGGGGAGCCGTCAGAGATCTTATCAGAGATGTCCCATGGGGAAATATTTTTTCTCTTCCTGCGCAAATGAGACTACTGAATTGTTCAAAACAGCAATTGAAACACATGTTCCCATGCGCAAATTTTATAGCAAGACCCACTCTTTCCAATGCTTTACTTCTACTTGCGCAACTGTCATTGCTCAAAGGCAGCATGCATCCCGCAGATTTAACCGACATAAGTCCAGATCAAACAGACGGAAGTATATAGAAGCTAGAAGTTACGTTAAGAAAGAAATAGCGACAGCTAAGAAAAAATTTACTGAAACCACTAAAAAACGCTTCGAAGCACACAAATTATGAACTCCTGACTTCTTGAAAATCTATAACAGTGTAGTAAATAATGGGCAATCAACAATTTCCCCACTAACCAACAATCACGAGGTTGTTTGCTCAGGCACCGACAAGGCTAATATGCTTGCCAGTCGGTTTGCCTCAAACTCCACACTGGACCCTGCTAACCACCCCCTGTCTGACTTTCCTTTGCGGACAGACGCCACGCTGGATGATCTAAAAATCACCCCTGCTTAGGTGCATGCTATCATAAAAAACCTTGACACTTCAAAAGCATGTGGACCCGATCTCATCCCAGCTGTGCTATTAAAAATGTGCTCAGCTGAAGTAGCTCCAGTTCTCTCCAAACTCTACAACAAATG
The DNA here is from genome assembly GCF_053919585.1 of Euprymna scolopes. Lineage (NCBI taxonomy): Eukaryota > Metazoa > Mollusca > Cephalopoda > Sepiida > Sepiolidae > Euprymna > Euprymna scolopes. The sequence goes on along the minus strand of NC_136519.1, from coordinate 85,483,243 downwards.
CCTTAATGACTCATGCTTCCGGGCTGTTGGAAAACTGCTTCTGTGCTACCAATATTCAAGAATTCTGGTGAAAGAACTGACTCATCTAATTATCGCCCCATTAGCTCCTCCCACTTTTCGCCAAAATAGTAGAGACCATAATAAACCATGCTCTAGTTCGTCACCTTACAGATGCTAAACTTCTGACTGACAAACAATATGGATTTAGAGAAGCCCGTTCCACAGCAAACATACTAACTGTAATCTCTGAACGTATCTACTATTGACTGGACATAGCGGGGGAGGGCGGAGCGGTAGCTCAAGGTATAGCTAAGGCCTTTGACAGGTGAAGGGGGTTATATACATAATTTCATAAAACATGCTGAGAATGAAAGATTATTTGGTAATCCACACTACTATTTTCATCTTTGGTGTTTATCACACAACCTTTCGGCCGATGAAACCTCCAACCTTTTCCAAGTCCATCTTCTTGAATCCTGAAATATGCGCTGAATTTCAAACCAAAACGTTATTAGTCGCGTGCAAGCGACTCTATAAGTGACTCCGTCGGTCCGTCGGTCGGTTGGTCTTTCCGTAACACTTTTGTGCTTGGCCTTTTTGGTTAAGATAAAAGTTCTGTTAATAAATGCTGTTCTTAGCTTTATAAGTTTTTCTTGGCCTTTTGGCAAAGATCAAAGTGTAGTATCTTTCTGGCAGATACTGCAAACAAATACCATATGCGGGGACAGCCTCACATATAAGACCTATAGGGGCAACCCTTCATACCAAATGTCACTATCCAGCTCCCTTACTCCCCGTTGAGTTGATCTCCATTTCCTCTTCACTCCTCACATTAAAAATCGGGCTTATGCCTAATTTGCTCGGGGGGAGGAGCAAATAAATATCAACCCTTCATACCAATGGTTACTACCCAGCTCCCCTACTCCCCGGAGAGTTGGTCCCCATTTCCCTTTAACTCCTCACATTAAAAATCGGCCTTGCGTCTAATTTACTCGGTGCGGGAGCAAATAAATACCCTTTTCTTCGCGTTTTGGCCAAGATCAAAGGGTAGTATCTTTTCCGGCAGATACTGCAAACAAAGACCATATGTGGGGGCCATCCCACATATAAGACCTTGGTCAATGTAGTGGAGACCCTTCACACCAATTGTCACTATCCAACTCCCCTACAAACCGGGGAGTTAGTCCTCATTTCCCCTTCACTCCTCACATTAAAAATCTGCCTTGAGCCTAATTTGCTCGGTGGGGGGGGAGTAAATAAATACCCTTTTCTTGGCCTTTTGGCCAAGATCAAAGTGTAGTATTTACTTTTACTACATGCTGTACTTAATGTGATATAAATTGAGGGATTTGTCTGTATTAATTTAATGTAAAATGATCACCCCCTTTACAACCAGTCAGTCTCAAAGCCATTCAAGTCATTCTCCAGATCATTCAAGTTTTTTTGTGAAAGATTCCAGTTATTTTTTAAGCATTCAAGTCATTCTTAATGTCATTCAATTCATCCTTAAGTTCATTAAATCATTCTAAGTTATTTACTTTTTATTTATTTAAGTAATTTCAGCCCATTTTTCGGTCATTTTAATTTATCTTTAAGAATTTCATGCCAATCCTACATTCATTCATCCATTAATTACACGAGAGCACGCGACTAATGGCTATCGGCCTTGTTTTATCTATGGCCGGTAAGAAGTCTTAAATAATTTTCAATTGTATTTTTCGTATCAGCCGCACTGAGAATTGAATCTTCAACCTCCAGAACAGTGTCCCTTACCACTGAGTTTTATCAAGTATTTTATCCGTTATGTTACGTATCTTTACCCAGTGGATGAATTTTTTTTTTAAATGTATATTGGCAGAATAATAGAAAGATATAGTGAAAAGATATAGTGAAACGAATACCAACAAAAAAACATCACCATTATGTTCAACAACAACACTCAGGAGAAACAATGTTTTGATTTTTAGTACATTTGTCGTGCCTTAACTTGTTGTACATATATAGTGAAGCCGGTGATCCATGCCTTCTATAATATAAATGTCCCATGTCTGTTTAAAATGTATGTATCTATGTATATATGTATGAATGTTTGTATGTATGTTTGTATGTTTGCCGAAAACTTTGGACAAAGACAGATTTTCACGAGATCGGTATCGTTTTGAAACTATGAACTTCGGACGACAAATATCGAAAAATTGGCTTAAAACAAATTCCTTTACGCTCAACATGGCCCTTTTCTAAAAGGAGGAGTCGCAATTTTCGCCGATATTTCCGAAAGCCATCTTCTCTTTTCGATTTACTAGCCTTAATTTAAACCTTCGTCACTTCCGGTTAAGCGATGGACGCAACGTAAAGACGTCACTTTTTTTGCTCACGTTCTTTTCCTCCGTCATGTTACTGGTTCGAACTTGCCGACCTACTACCACTTTATTTATTTATTTTTTTTTTGCTAAACACACACCTCCAAACACCCGGGCAACGCCGAGCATCCAGGTTAGTTATTCTATGATATTTGTGTACATACAAAAAGCAGAATATAAATGGGAAGTGTTGGCACAGTTGTTAATCGGCGCCATTTTCTTTTCCCGACAAAATCAGAAACGAATTTTGATTGGACAAAACTAAATTGATAAATGTCCAATTCACGGCGAAAGAAATATGATTTATGTTTTTATTTCTGCTTAGCAGAAAATCTGCGCTTCACAAATTAAAAGTAATGATTTGTATAATTAAATTACAAAAATCCACATCGGACTTTCGAAAAGTAATGGACGGATTTGTGTCCAGGAGTTGACGTGGGTTCACTACAATTCCCATAATTATCATATTCGCTGTTACTGCCGTGACCTTGAAGGTTCAAAAGCAATTAAGATAACACCGGAGTGTAATTGTAGAAAATGAGAATATTGTTTAACAAAATGCCTGTCTCTGATACTGTGGCTATAATTGCCACGAAATAGAGCATTAACTTCCATAGTCTCTCAAGAAAGATGTGAAAAACGGTTTACATATTGGGAGAATGAGACCAGCGCAGATGCCTTCTGTACTTAGCCTGAGAAATCCCATCGGGGCTCCCCAGACAATTAACAAAAATTAACTCCACTTCAAAGAGATATTCGCTCTAAAATAAAAACAAAAATATACAAGAATATATATGAACAAATGATTAAAAAAACATGTTAAAAGACATCTTGAAAAAGAGTTAAAACATTAAATTTTAAAAAGGAAGCACAAGATAAGTGGATAGTCCTTAATCCGCGGAGTTATATATATATATATATATATATATATATATATATATATATATATATATATATATATATATTAATATCATAATACCTTTAACGTACGTACGGACGTGTGTCACGGTTTCCAGAGTACGAATTATTCGATCGGGAGATCTTATTTATTAAAAAAGGAAGATAGAATGACGTAACATACTACGGGTATGAAATTATTTAATAGCATATCGATTCCATCTGTCCATCATCAACGCTTTGATCCCCGTCTGGCATCAATCGAAATAAATGACTCTCGTCTTGGGGAGGCTCCATGTTTTGACAAGCTTCTATGCTTGACCTATACTCCTGATCTGAAATAGAACACGTACATCAAATCTGTTGCTAAGGCTGCTGGAAAAATGGTGGGATCCTTCTATCGATCCAGTCGATAGCTCACGACTGATGCAATTCTCTACCTGTATAAGAGTCAATTACGTCGATGGGATTGGGTAGCGTTGCCACATCTGGGCAGGAGCTGATCGAAAGCTTATCCTACCTTGACAGAGTGCAAAAAAGACTTCGTAGCCTAGTGGGGGTGCCGTTTTCTCTTCCCTACAAAGTCTTTCCCACAGAAGATACCTTGTGAGTCTCTCTCTCCTTTATCGTTATTTTCGTGCCAAGTCCTCGTCTGAACGCCAGTCTATGGTTCACCTGTCCTGACTTTCACGAAAAACACTCGCCCAACTAAAACCGCTATCAATGATTTCTCCTACTCTTTATCTGTCCTTAAAACTAAACGTAGGTTCAATGAACAAAACTTATTTCTTAGAATTGCACTCCGGTGGAACTCTGTCCCGCTTTCCCGCTTTCCAACTTACTACAATATGGTTGTCTTCAAGTCCAACGTGATATATAAGTTATCAACGTATACACATACCTGAGAGTCAAAACATTGAAAAGAATATGCTGTTGTCCTAGTGCTAGTAATATCTTAAATCAATAGCCTCCTTGACACGATTTCTCATAGAAAATGTGTTCTTAAATTTGTAATGTAAAAATTATTGCTTAATATTTCATAATTTATATGTAACTTTAACATAAGTGATACGGTGGTCCTAGAATACGATTTCAGGTTACGATGTGGAATACGATGATTTTCCGACCCTGGTTGCGGTATTTGCTCCGTCCTACGGTGTATTTATAAAATTATTTTATTATAAACATATGTATTATATACTGCACTGTGTTT
>NC_136519.1:85446273-85473773 GCF_053919585.1 Euprymna scolopes | reverse complement strand
AAATCTGTAAGGTAATCTATATTTTCTTAGCGATAACTTTTTTTACACAGGCATCACCACATTATCAAGGCAAAGAGGTCACTCAAGGATAAGGGTTAAAGAGTGTACAATAGAAATTGGACAATATAGTAATCATTAGTAATGGAAATTCGGTAAATTTGTTAACTTATATGGAACCGCTCATCAAGAACTTTTTTACGTTAGACTTGAAGACAACCATATTGTAGTCAGCCGGAAAGCAGGAAAACGGAAGAAAATTCCACAGGCGTACAGTTCTAAGAAAGAAGCTTTGTTCATGGAATCTACGTTTAGGTTTAGGCACAGATAAAGTGTGGGGGGATTATTGATAGTGTTTTCAGCTAGATGGGTATTTCTTATGAAAGTTTGGCGAGGGGGACCATAGATTGAAGCTCAGTCGAACATTTTCCAAGAAAATAACGATACATCAGAGACAAACACGCAACATCTCTTCTGTGAGATAGAGGTTGCAGGGAAGAGAAAGGGACATATCCTACAAGGCTATTAAATCTATTTTAACTCTATCAAGGCAGGACAAGTCCTTTCTAGCAGCTCCTGCCCAGATTTGGCAACAGTATTCCATCTTGGACGTACCTGGCTTTTATATAGATAGAAAATGGCATCAGCAGTGTGATATCTCCTGGATCGATAGAACGATCCCACCATTTTTCCAGCGGCCTTGGCAACAGATTTGATGTACGTGTTTCATTTAAGATCAGGAGTACCGGTCAAGTCCAGAAGCTTTCAAAACCTGAGGCCTCCTGAAGACAAGAGCCATTCATTTCAATTGATGCCAGATGTTGATTAGAATGTTGTTTATGCAAAGATAGAAGATTGGTTTTAGATGCAAAGTAACCAGCCACTCCTTTCCCCATTGTACCACGTGCTCAAGATCAGAGGAGAGAGAATCGGGAGAACTTGGTCGTTTACTGTCTTAGATATGGTACCATAAATGGAAGTGTCATCAGTAAAAATGTCTACTAATGATGTAAGTATGTGATTTGGAAGATCATTAATGTAGACCAGGAAAAGAGTTGGGCCCAGGATGGACCTCTGAGGGACTCCAGCATTTATACTGTGAGCTTCTGATTTTCGCTCCTCAACTACTACTCTTATGAACCTATCAGCAAGAAATGGTTTAATAATTGAGAAGACATTTCCAGCTATACTATAGATAGAGATCTTGTGAAGTAAACCTTTCTGCCATACCCTATCAAACGCCTTAGACATGTCAAAAGCAATTGCCCTAGAAAGGTTGCCTCCGTCGAGAGATTTGCTAATCCTATGAGATATAACTGTAAGCACATCTGATGTAGATCTATCAGAACGGAAACCATATTGAGTGTCACTAAGAAGGTTATTTTTGTTGAGATGATTGATTACTTCTGTATTTAACACAGATTCCAGCAACTTACTCATGACGCACAGTACTGAGAAGGGGATAGGCGATCACCTAAATTCTTTAATACAGGGCATACTGATGAGATCTTCCAGGTTGATGGGAAGATATTCTCCTTAATACAACGTTTTAACAGTTTTGTAAGTATGGGCGCTAGTTCTGGTTTAAGTTTCTTGAGTACTATAATTGGAATACGATACTGATATAGTGAGAAGTTATATGAATAGAACTCGCCTGTATGACAGTCGTTGCCCGGGTGTTTGTAAGTGCGCGTTGAGAAAAAAAAGGTATAGCAGACAGGCAGGTTCGAACCCGTGATGCGAAGGCGGAAAAGAAAGTGGAGATGAGTATAAGGGTGTTTGTTAAGCATAAAAGAAAAATGAAATTTGCGAGCGCAAAAAAAGTAGAAGTAGGCAGATAGGCTCGAACCCTCGAGTGAGGAAAGGAACGTGAAAAAAAAAAACGTGACAAGTAGCTGCTGCGCCCATCGTCAAATGACGGAGGTTCAAATAAAAGCAAGACAATCGAACATAGGCGATGACTTTCGAAAATATCGGCGAAAAAGCGACCCCTCTCTGCAGAAAAGTGCTCAGTTCAATCCGAATAAATTAATATGTTTAGCAAATTTTTCTATATTTGTCGTCGGAAGGGTCGCGCTTTTTTCCTTTTTTTTTACACGGTTGTCACCACTTATCAAGGCTCGGAAGCCACTCAGGGATAACAGTTATTGCAAGTACAGTACGTTAGTGTGGAGATTTAATGAAGTGTTTACTTAAGAGAGCGGTTCATTAGGAATTTGTTAACATTGGACTTATAGACATCCAAGTTTTAGTCATGTGGGAAGCAGGCAGACGGAACAGAGTTCCACAGACGTGCAATTCTAAGAAGGAAGCTTTGTTCACGGAATCTACATTTTGATTTAGTGGGGGAAATTTTTCACAGTGGATTCAGCTAGACGGGTGTTTTTCGTGAAGGATTGGCCAGCGGGACCAGAGATTTGAGTTCAGACGAGCATCTGCCATGGAAATAACGATACAACAAGGATAGGCTCGCAACGTCTCTTCTGTGGGAGAGAGGTTGCAGGGTAGAGAAAAGGGCATCCCCCACTTAGCCACGAAGTCTATTTTGTACTCTGTCAAGGCAGGATAGGCTGTTTTTAGCAGCTCCTGCCCAGATATGGTAGCAGTATTCCATCCTTGGACGTACTTGGTTTTTAGATAGATAGAGAATTGCATCAGTAGTGAGATATCTTCTGGAGCGGTAGAAGGACGCCACCATCGTATCGATCTTGTGAAAATCCGTTGCCTCTGTCGAACGTTTTTGTGGGCATACAAACATACATACATACATACATTTAAACAGACAGGTGAGATTTATACTATAGAAGGTGACTTGTTTTCTTAATCAGAACAAATACGTGACTTTTCGCATTACCTGTTTTCGAACTGTGATTGCATAAAATTATCGAAAGAAATTAATGATCGCATTTAAAGACTGGTTCGAGACTTTTTTTTCAATTCTATAGAAGAAAAAATGACTATTCTTTATGCGATCACGTTTGTGATTTTTTAATTCAAGGAAAAATTAAAGCTGATTTTCAGAGTCTGGCAAGTATCTTCAATTTTGAAAAGAATCAGAAAATTGGTTTGTACGAATTACTTTTTGCATATAGATTTATTCTAAACAAATAAAAATCGTCTGCTTTGTGAAAAGCACAATTCGGCTTATTTAAAACCTGTTTTTAATATGCGTAAGTGAAAGAGAGGAGTAAGAAAAAGAGGTAAAGAGAAAGGGTAATAAGAAAGAGAGATAGTGAGAGAGTAATCAGTAGGGAGGTGTAGAGAAAGAGTGATATAAGAGGAGTACAGAGGCGGGGTGGGAGTGAGGAGTACAGAAGAGAGAGGGGCTCAGAAGAAAAGGTAGAGAGAAAGGATAATCATAAAAGTGGATAGTTAGAGAGAGGGTAGTCAGAGGGGGGAATAGAGAAAGCGTGTAGTTAGGGGAGTAGAGAGAGGGAGTAGACGACGCGAAGGGTACAAAAGAGAGCAGCCTTGTTGCATATAGATTTATCCTAAACAAAATATTCCAAAAGCAGGAAATAGAAAAAAAAAACGTATGTTTTGTTAAAAGCAAAATTTTACTTATTGAAAACCTGTTTTAATATTCGTATGAGAGAGGAAGGAGGGTCAGGAGAACAAGGAGGAGGGTCGGGAGAAAAAGCAGAGAGAAAGAGTAATAAGAAAGAGAGGATAGTGGGAGAGTGTAGTCAGAGGAGGCGCAGAGAAATAATGGAGTACAGAAGAGAGAGGGAGTCAGAAGAAAGGTAGAGAGAAAGAATAATCATGCCAAAAGGAATAGTGCGTAGTCAGAGAGAGGAATGGAAAAACAGTGTAGTTAGAGGAGTACAAAAAAGAGAGCAGTCGCAGCAATGAATATTTAGAGACGGGGATAGAGAGAAAATGCATTCAAGGGAGTAAAGAAATGCACAGAGTAAGGAATAGATAACAAATTGCAGGAAGAGAAGGTGTACTTGGAGAGAGGACTAGAGAAAGAATGCAGCCGAAGGGAGTAGGTACAGGGAGGATTCTTTCCAGCGACCACAGTAAATGGAGTTAAAATTGCTTCTAATAAATCAAAGCGAAAAAAATAGAGAACTGGATAGAGATGGGTGATAGATTTTAATATATATCAACAATACAGAGAGAAATATTTTTAGATTTGGGTTTTCAACTTTAATAAAGACAGGAATATCTAACCACTCATTTTCTTTAAACTACCACAATTCTAATAATAACCACTTTAATTAAGAAACTCGAGTGCAATTTATTTCTTTTCTAAATTAAAGAAGCTATCCTGAAAACTGGAAAGTCCATCACTTGAGGATCTTAGTCATGTCACAAAACAATTATTGACTTCCTCAAATATAGCAATATAATAAACTCTAAAAGTGAAACATTCTTCCATTACAAACATAAGACCAAAGTAAAATTAAGGTTTTAAAAGTTTTTAGACATATAAAATAAAGGAAATGAACATTAAAGTACAATATCCTTTTCCTGTCTCAATGCCACTTTCCCTTATTCTATGTATATAAAATATTTTAAAAAACTTGAATAACTTTAATTTTCTATGTTTATTACTTTTAGCAAATAAGGAGCAATAAAAAACATATGCTAATATTTTCATCTAAAACTCATAGTTATGAAAATATATTTATTAAATTGTATTGTTTGTTTTCAAACAATAAAAAATCGATAATAATTTTTATTTATTGCGGGCTATTATTCTCATTTTTATTAGTTGTTGTTTCACGACGTTTTGGCCAACTATTCCTCTGACCTTCGTCGTGAATTCTAATTAAAATAATAAATAAATTGATGTTTAAAGATTGCCATTTCCAAATCATAAAATTTAAATACCTAAATTTTGATTCATTTGCCCTGGATTGTATATTGAGCAATTTTATTTAGCTGAGATTGTCTTTTATTTAATATTACATCTAATTATATAAATCATTGGATTTTCATACCCGTAGATATATTTACTTTCATTTTTCTGAGGAGTATATATATGTATATATATATTTGCAAAATAATATAAATAAAAAAATTATTTGTTAAAATTAATATTTCGGTGCTATACACCATCTTCAAAATCTTATATATTTTTCTCATTTTTATCGCCATGATATAAAATTTAAGATGAAAAAAGCAATTAGTAATCCATCCACGTGTTGTCGCTTGTGGTGTTATTTTGAAATGCCGAAAAATGCTTAGCATGCGTGATAGAAAAAGGCAGATGTGTTTTCCGAGATAGAAGTTTTGATTGAATTTTAAAATAAATTACGTATGAGATACGTTTGCAAGCCAAATTACAACTCACTATTATGAAAATAAATAAAACATTTGTTTAAAATGATTATTTATGCGCTTACGCCATCTTCAAAATCTTACAGGTTTTTCTTTCTCGTAATGATTTTAAATTGAAAAAAAAAATACAGAAAGAATCCGCGTGTTCTGTGTGCGGTACTATTTTGAAAATCGGGAAGAGGGTACTTAGCGGAAATTACATGAAGTCAGTAGTGTTTTCCGTGATTGAATTTTCAAATAAAATACGTATGAGATAAGCTATGGCTTTCAAACGTATTTTATACGTACTTTATTTTAGAAGTCATCCAACGCTTCCATCAGGAAAAACAAGACGAGAATAATAAGGATCAAGTACTGCTTCTACATTTGGGCAGAAGCTGCTAAAAACAGCCTATCTTGCCTTGACAAAGTACAAAATAGGCTTCGTGACTTAATGCGTGATGCCCTTTTCTCTTCCTTGCAACCTCTCTCCCACAGAAACATCGCTGCGAGCCTGTCTTTGTTTTATCGTTACTTCCCTGACAAGTGCTCGTCTGAGCTCTAATTTCTGATCTCCCTCTCTAATCTTTCACGATAAACACCCGTCTAACTGAAACCACTGTCAAAAATGTTCCCCACTCTTTATCTGTGCCAAAACCGAAACGTAGATCCCACGAACAAATCTCATTTCCTAGAAATGCGCGCCTCTGGAACTCTATTCCGTTTGCCTGTTTCCCACCTGACTACAATGTGGATGTCTTCAAGTCCAACATAAACAAATTCCTCATGAACCGCTCCCTTAAGTAAGACACTATCAAATCTCTCATACTAAAGATTACTATGATAATATCCCATAGATTACTGTACACGCAATAACCTTTATCCCCGAGTGGCTTCCGGGTCTTGATGCGTGGTGACTACCTTGTAAAAAATAGCCTGACAAATACAAATAATACGAGGAATTTCTAATACACTAGACTGTTTTACCTCATTAAAATCTTAACAGTAATAATCTCATTAGAATTAGTTTTTTATACGAGCATTATAGTTTCATATCGTTTGATTTGTGCTAATTGTTTCATCTAATATTAATCCCCATCAATCCATCACAATGAATCAAACAGATGCCATAATACTTAATTCGCTGCACCTTATAAAAATGAGGCCAAATTGTCCAGTACATGGTAGAACGATAAATATGTTGCCATAAAAAAACGACACTACGCCTTTAATTTAAAACTTTTATGAAAAATAAATTCAGGTAATTGATTATCTGGTAAAGCTGACATCTATTTAATGTAGCCGCCTTCAGCTCCAATCATTGATTCGATACTGGTTCGGAACAGGGAGCATTCATTTTCACAAGCGCCGACAGGAGCTCGGCGAATACTCGGCGGATGGCGGGGATCAGGCTGGCTTTGGTGTTGTGAAAGGTCATGTTAGTGATGTTCTCGACGTAAGACCGAATAAATAATCCATCGGGTTCAGGTCGGGGAAGGAGGGGGCCAGTGAGAGAAGTGTCCTAAGTCGTAGCACATCTTCTGAAGCTAACCCTGCGTCTCTTTGGGCTTGTTGGCCGGCGCCGAGCGCTGCTGCCACACTCAAGGTCTACCAGCCGCCATCTGATTGCAGCAGAGAATCACCACATAAACCACATCCAGATACAGTTTGCGGTGGACTTGTCGACTTCGAAGATGTGAGGTGGCATGATGTGGCCCTCACTTGAACCCATACCAAAACCAGATCCGTATCCTTAAACTTTGTTTTCATCACGCTGACCACACCCTTATATTTCGTGGAAATTCATCGATGCATTTAATGGTGTTGTCAACGGTCGTGTTATCATAACTTGGATCGGTATAGAGCATGATGTGTACAGCGGCGCATCTCCAATCTTTTTTTATGGAAGATTGTGTGACTTTAAGGCATGACAAGGCTCATATAGGTCTTTGGATTAGTACACAACCGGCCAACTATTCGGCGGCATGCATTAACAAAAGAAAACCGGTTTTCATCAAACGGAAATTGAATCACGTCGTCTTTTCTAGCTCGACAATTTTATCATTCTACTCTATAATTTCTAAGAAAACTGAAACTTTCGGACAGACCGACGAATAACGCGAGATACAATATAAATGATTTTTTCTCTTTATTATGGATTAAGGTTGGAGTATCTTTCTTCTTCATCTTATAAGTTGGCGAGATCGTCTCTATTTTGTTATTATTAAAGTTATATATTTTTAGCGAACGGCTAGACACGTATAAACAGGAGTTGTTCATTGTTTCTCTAAACTGAACAAAAAAATTGCCAACATTTTTCTTTTGTATTGAAATGAACATCTTTCTTCAACTTCCGCTCTTGTCCGCTAAATCGCATTGTAATCAAGAAAATCACGTAATATAGTCGATGTTTAAAAATACCGATGTGAACAAAAACACAACAGCATCGGGGAAACAAAGGCTTTTTTTCTCCGTCTTCCCTCGTCCATTGTTTCTCGTGGTGTCCGTTTCTATTCCTATACAATTTTTCGCGATCACATTTTCTTTATAGCAATTGTGCCATCGTTGACCATTCTTCCAATGGTGGCTATCCGTAACGCTTTATCACAATGAATTCTTTATTCTATGATTCGACGGTCTGTTGTCAGAAAAATTATATCGCTCATTCTATATTTAAGAGCAATATGTATTTACCGCACGCACACACTCACACACACACACCCACACACACACACACACACACACACACACACACACACACACACACACACACACACACACACATATATATGGACTCTCCCGTCGATTTCGAAGCATGAGGTTCTGCTACGACAACTAAGTTATTCGGAAATCTACACAGATGATTTGCTAATAGTGGTGAAGGCTATGTGTAGAACACACCACAATTCTTCGTATTACTGCTAACCTTTATCGGTGCAGCTGTCTGCCACGGTACAGAGTATAAGTATACCGCATTTTTTTTTAAATCAGAGTTTATTTCTTCTGGATGCGTGTCTTTACGATTATATATATATATATATATATATATATATATATATATATTAGGAGGAAGTCGTTTTCAAGGCACGTTTAATTTAACACAAGTGAGTTCTTTCTTCTTTATTTTTCTGTCGAGTTTCTCGATCTGCCGAGCATGTTTTCTCGTATCAGATTGCAAGTTGTATATTAGATTGCCCAGTGATTTTCTGTCATCCATTTTCTTCGAGGGTTTTCGATCCTTGATCGCTTCAGCAGCAATTTTGTTGTTGTTAATATGTAATTAATTTTATTTTGGTTTTTATTTATCGGTTGGATTTTATTTAATTTTGATTGAAGTCGTTTGTAAGGGAGGGGGATGTAAAGTCGTATGTGACAATTTTTATACACGCACATTATATATAAATATGTATATATATATATATATATATATATATATATATATATATATATATATATATATACAAGTATTAAGTAATGTGATTGATAATTTAAAATTTGAAAAATAAAATTATAATTAAATTAAAAATCCGTTTCATAAGAAGGAACAACAAAATCAATTATCTGTACGATCGTTTCGGAAAACAATGCTTTTTATTGTGGTATACATCAATTTATGTACAATAATTACATATAGTTTTTTAATAAGCAAGGTCTCCTCGTCAGCAAATTTTGAAGGGTTTTTATTGAATTTAAAAGACACCATAAATAAACCTAGCATTAAAAGTAAGGCAGATAAATCTGAAAAAAATTGAAATAAAAGGTCTGGATTTAAAATTTATAAGAAAATTAATATGGGTTAGAAATAGAAATAAGTAGAGAAAAATAAAGATATGAATTTACATAAAAAATTTGATTTAAAAATATATAGAGATATTTACCTTTTAATTTTTCGCTTTTTGAATTCAGGAACTATGGTTACATATTCATTTAGATGTTTGCTATAGCTTTTTATCTTATTGAATGATGAATTTTAAAAAGGGGGGACGCTCGTGCAGTAAATTATTTCCGTAAGCGTATTTTTGATTTAAAGACGCTACGGTTTATACATAGAGAATGTTGCTTGTGCAATTACTTATTTTAAGGGGAGATAATTGTCATATTTTCTTTACTTTATTTATTTGAAGGGTGTAAGGGAGATAATTAGTATAACTAAATTTATTAAAAAAATAAATAAAATAAAAATAAATAATTGTAATTTATTTTTACTAATAAGTAATTTTTAATGATTTAAGGTGGTTTATATTTATTAAATTTAAGGTGGTTTATATTTATTAAATTTAAACCAACGATTCATCTGCCTTACTTTTAATGCTGGGTTCATTTATGGTGTCTTTTACATTCAATAAAAAACCCTTCAAATTTGCTGACGAGGAGACCTTGCTTATTAAAAAACTATATGTAATTATTGTACATAACTTGATGTATACCACAATAAAAAGCATTGTTTTCCGAAACGATCGTACAGATAATTGATTTTGTTATTGTTCCTTCTTATGAAACGATTTTTTTAATTTAATTATAATTTGATTTTTTAATTTTAAATTATCAATCACATTACTTAATATTGAATTAGCTCTAGGACATTTAACTATCGAGCTTATTATATATCTAAATTACAACGAGCACTTTCTATTTCCTGTATTTAAATTAAACTAGTAATTTCACTGTTACATTAAAATACACTCAGCTCTTTAGACTATTGTTCTAATCTCCTTTAAATTATATATATACAAGTATATATATGTATATATATACATATTTTATATATATATACGTTTATATACATATACAAATACGTATATATATATATATATATATATACAAATATGCATATATATATACATATCTATCTATATATCTATAAAAGTGAACGTGTGTGTGTGGCTGTGTGTGTGTGTATGTACATTTTCCTGTGCAATAACTAGCAATTTTAAGTCTACAGCCTCGAGATTCTATATACCGGATAGCGAGATTTGGGAACATCTATGTGATTGGTTTTCGGCCAGAAATTTGTCTGTATAGGGGTCAAAGTTAAACGATTTGACCTTTGAGGACTCTATCAAACTCCTCCGAGAATTTTGGGTCTAAACACGTCATATTTTAGATATAGATTTTGTGGACATAGATCTAACTTAATACTGAAGTTGAGCCCAAAACAATTTATTTTAAGGGGTCATAATAGAGGTCAAATTTAAAAAAAAAAATTACCATTTTTTGGGGGGGAGAGGTTTGTTCAGCACTCCCCCCCCCAAACACCCGGGCAACACTGGGCACCGATACTAGTATATCTATAAAAGTGAACAGGTATGTCTGTGTGTGTCTGTGTACATTTCCTTACGCAATAACTCTGTCAATTTTTGATCTACAGACTCGAAATTTGATATACAGGGTACCGAAATTTGGAAAAATCTATGTGATCGGTTTTGGGACAGAAATTTGACGCCCATGCTAGTATATATTCACACATGTATATACATGCATATATATACACACAAACATGTATGTATATGCATACATATTTCATTCTGTTTAGAGCACAACTGAACCATGATACTTGACGCTTAGTTTTTAATTATTGTCGTGGAGTCGGAAAAGGTGAAAGTAGGAACACAACGACTTGATGAGAATAAGAAGAACATTTATATCAAGCAAGAGTTAATGATGCAGAAAAGGTTAGTAAGTCCGTGGGGAGTCGTCTCTGTACGACATTCGGGTAGCTGCCATTGAGTGATCAAGACTTGCTGATTATATGGCTAATGGACAAGTCCATCTGAGCGATTTTAAGGGTGTGTATGTCCCCAAAACAGTTATATATAAAAATAATTCATATGATCAACAGTAGAATCTATACAGTGCAATGTGAAGCCTTTTTCCTACTGCACTACCCCCCCCCTCGGTTAAAGCAGGCAATCAATCGATTTGGTTGAAAAATCAGTATTTTCACCGACTTTGGGGAAAATATTTTTAGAAGTGTTGAATATTCGTTGATTTTCATTAGGCCTATGACAACAGCACATTCTTTTCATTGTTCTGACTCTCCAGTATATATATTACACACTATTACATCACTCTATATAAAAGCATATAAGATATCAACGGATACACACTCGAGAGTCAAACCACTGAAAAGAATATGCTGTTGTCATCATCATTTTGTTTAACATCAGTTTCATGTACTGGAATGCATTTGGATGACTTTTACAAACTGATTTCCAAACTAACCTATCTCTGGCCAGGTCTTCATTTATCCATCCTTCTCTCAAATCCAATCATGTTTTCCTTGGCTTTCCTTTGTCAACTGACTCTGCAATCTCAACGGTTCTGCGTTTACTAACCAAAGCAGTCTCATATATAATTTATATATTTTATACATCAGTAATCGTTAGGCCTATGACAACAGCATATTCTTTTCTTTTTTTCTTTGAATCTCGGGTATATATCCGACACAGTAAGACACAGTTAATCAACGGAGAACCACATCAATCTATATAAAAGCATATAAGATATCAACGGATACACACTCGAGAGTCAAAACAATGAAAAGAATATGCTGTTGTCCTAGCTCTAATTATCATTCAATCCCGAGTAACGTCGGGTCGCCCTGCTAGTAACAAATACTCACCGAGTGATTGATGAGTAGACTAGCACATATTTCAAACATCCAAGCTATAAGTCTTTGCAAATGGTGTTCGTACTTGGCAAAACGTTATTTAAGGATTTTTACATTTATTTTTCTTAAATCCATGCATGATTTTCCAAAATTGCCACAGAAAAAAAATCCTTGTGAGCTTTTTGTAATTATCTTGGCATATCACGATTTCTTTAATCTTTTTACAGCTCAAAACTAATTCGGATTGTAACGCCTTCTTTTAAAAAAAGGAAACGTCTCTAACGTCAAAACGACAAATTTACTTCCGTTGAAATACAGTTGTCAGATTTCGCGCAGCCTTAACCCCATATTTTTTTTTCTCGATGGAGTTTTCTTGAACAACCTGCTGTAATTGTAGATGATAGGTTCAGTAGCAGGAGAAATGGCGTCCACCTAACAATCAGTGTTCAGTGGTGAGGTGCTGCTTTGCTAATAGAATGTTTATCTTACTGCTGCATTGTGTCAACGTTCACAATTTCGGCACATAAACGAATTTTCGGAGTTTTATAAAAATGAAACATAACGTATTTTTTTAAATCTATAATGTTACCCAGATTACACACCCAATAAGTTTACACGCGGGACCCACACGTTGTATGCAGTCTACGTCTAAAAATACATAGGACAAGTAATAACTCGATTACATTTTTAAAAACGACATATCCCCACACTCTCCCGCAACGCGTGACTTCACCCACGTCTCAAAAGTCTTCTCGAACGTCCTTAGCATCATTGCGGACGCATTTGTATCGAAACCGAGAAACACAACTTTTCAGGCGCATTCCCTAGTCTCTGGGCCACGTCCGTTCGCATATAAATTGCTGAAAAATAACATTGTTTAACATATGATTTACTATTTTTGATGCAAACGTGTTTAGTCGATTACTTCTGCGAAGGTCAACTACTTTGTTTTCAATTGTGACTCTGTGGCAGCTATTTTTGCTGGCTAAAACAAAAGCATAGGTGCGCTACACGCAAAATACAATATATATCAAATTACTATTCTGGAGACCAAATAATAATAGACAAGTTTGGTAGAAGCTTTTGGACACACTCAAACAAGATCACACACACACACAATATATATATATATATATATATATATATATATATATATATATCATCAGGTTTTCTAAAATCTGCAATCTCTATGTTCTAATTGTGTATTAAAAGCATCTAACCATAGCATATAATCTCTATTTTTGCAAAACCTTTTGAAGGGTCGTGAATTGTCTTGCCATCGTCTCCATCTATTTTACTCAAGCGATCTTTCACAGACTCTGAACAGAATTGTCTCAACGATTTTGGCCGATGTATTGAAAACAGTTTGTTCCTAGCTTATCAAGAAACTTTTTAGTTCAACGTGATTGCGGTATCGTAATATATATATATATATATATATATATATATATATATATATGTATATATATATGAGAGAGAAAGAGAGGGGGGGGAGATGTAATTTTTTGTTTTTTTTTGCTTGCAATACTTTCGAATGAATTGAATTATTTATATAAAAGCATATTTACCTAAATGTGAGCTGCGAATAATTTTGCCTTTGACCAATTTGGTACAATTCATTGGGGAGGAGTATATGTATTGTTTTTTTTTTTAATATAAACATCCACTAATGCATGTTCCGTCGTCTACGACTCATCAGAGTGGTTGAATCAAGCAATCGGGACTTCAATGTAAGAAGCCTAAACATCTACCACTAGACTGTCTCGCAAGATTACTGAGTGCATCGCATTTTTTATGTAGATGTTATTTATTTGTTGTTTGCGATACATTTTGCATGAATCCAGTTATTTGGAGGAAAGCGTGTATGTATATATATATATATATATATATATATATATATATATATACACTTTCTGTAAAAGTCTGAGGACGCTACAGACGGCCAAAAAACGGCCGTGTAGCCGAAACAATGTAACGTAACAGAAAGATACAGTAATAAAAATTAAAACATATATATATATATATATATATATATATATATATATATATATATATATATTATATATATATATATTATACTAGCAGAAATACCCGTCGTTGACTGGGTTCAAAAACAGCCTACAGAAAATGGACTGTGATTGATGAAAGTATGATAGGTTATGAAAAAGGAGGAGGTTGTAAAGTGATAGGTTTTGATACTCAAGAATTTTACCCTAAGCATAATATGATGAAAGTAAAGATATTTTTCGCGAAAATATATTTTTTATACCAACTTTATTTCCATTCGTAGCCACGAGTGACCAACAAGATGATGTTTCCTTACAAAGAGAACATTTTATATATATATATATATATATATATATATATATATATATATATATATATATATATATATATATAATATAAATATACAAGAAATAAATGTTACCATAGTCAATAAAAGTTACTTTTATGGAAGAAAACTTCATTGGTTTGTATTTTTAAGTAGCGACTTTGAAATGGAGAGCCCCGTTTGTAATTTGAAAGAGGGGCACCTGAGCATTCTGTGTTAACAATTTAAGAGAGTTCCGTCAACATAAGGTATATTTATAAACATATTTTAATGGTTTCCGTTATTTTGTGCTTGAGTAATATTTGATTATGGCATATGTAGTTTATATAAAAATTCATTTAAGTAGTTATCGCTTCAAATTTCGTTTTCATTTCTGTTCGCTGAAATAATTTCAAGTAAATAGCATTAAAAACTATTTCAGAACAACAAAAAACATGAACTGAACTTTTATTGACTATGGTATTTCTTGAGTATTAATTTTTTCGGGAAGTCGTTTGTTGGCTTTTCTGCTTCACACTCTTACTAAATAATATCGACGAAATATCGAAAAACAAAGAAAAATTAACAGGTTTGAAAAATAATGAAGTTTTACTTACTTTAGTAAAATAATCCGAAACAGCAAAATTGGATATCAAAAAAAGTAAACATGAAATCACTTTAGGCTTTTAAAGCAAATAATCGATATAAATATGAATAAGAAGAAAATGGCGCCCTTCTCAAGCAGAACAGCTTAGTTTTAGTTTTACAGTAGTGAACGGTGTAGTATTGCACCGTCGTATTAAGGGTTGTATTACTGTAATGTAAAGAACGCGCAGAAAGGGTTGTAATCAACTGAAATCCTTCTAGTACACTGACAAAAAAGCTTAACCAGATATATAAAAAAATAAAAATGTTATGTAAATGTTTTTAAAAAGACACATAATCATGTGAGCAGGATTTTCCTTCTTTTGACACGATAACAAGTAACGTTCCTATTTTTATTCTATTTAATTATTTATACCATCGCTATTTAAGTTGGAACATACTAATCAAAGTATTCTTAATTACATCTATATCAAAAACGCTTGTAAATTTTTCCATACTTTGTGGGCCAGGCGCGTACGCAGACCCTACAATTTTTATGAACCACCGTTCTGCCAGATCAACCATACCCATTTCTAATCCTCGATACATCTATCATTATATGTAATCAGTTTTTTTTTTAAATAGTCAACCATATAGGAGCCTATTCGTGACTAGACACACCCACACATACAGACGTTCAGCTTTATATAACACTAGCAAAAGTACCCGTCGATGACTGGGTTCAAAAACAGCCTATAGAAAATGGACACTGATTTATGAAAGTATGATAGGTTATGAAAAAGAAGGGTTGTAAAGAGATAGCTTCGGATTTTGGGGTATTAAAACCAACGCAAACTATGATGAAAGTAAAACTAATATAGATAAATCCCATAATTTATTATACCATACCTGTTCACACTGAAACACTTATCACAATATCTATATAAAAAATCCTTGTTAAACTTTGTGACATTTATCTATATCTGGATCTATATCAAAAAACATTGTTAAACTTTGTGATATTTCCATTCTATGGAGGCCAGGCGCGAACGAACACTCCATAATTTTATTATACCATATTTCTTAAAACTGAAACATAATTATCAAAGTGTACTTACGCAGATTGATACGAAAAGCCTTTATTAAAGTGTGTGTCTCTTTCCATTCTATGGAGGCCAGGTGCGAACGCAGACCCCACAATGTTATTATACCATCCCTATTTAAGTTAAAAAATACTTATCAAATTATTCTTATGTACATCTATATCAATAACAGTTGTAAACGTTTTTTTTTAATTTTTACATTTTTTCTTTCCAAACTTCGTGGACCAGGCGCGAACGCAAACCCCACAATTTTAATTAACACCGTTCTGCCAGATCAAACATACCCATTTCTGTGTCTCGATGCATCTTCTATCATTATATATAATTATTTTTTTATATATAGTCAACCATATAGGAGTCTATTCGTGACCAGACACACCCACACAGCTTTATATATATATATATATATATATATATATATATATATATATATATATATATATATAATAAATTCCACAGCCAAACAACGTCGCAGCCCACAAGAGCCATGACAGTCAAAGAACCGGAAGTCCAAGACTCGAGTTTCGCCCTCATTTGGGCTCATCAGTTAGACACATCCGAACTCAGGATTCGAAACCCAAACCTCTTGCATGCAAGGCAAGCACTCTACCAACTGAGAAAACGCCCTGCACACAAGAATTTCAATTAACCAACACAGATCAAGCAAATATATATATATATATGTATATATATATATATATATATATATATATATATATATATATATATATATATATATATATATATATATACATATAATGGGAAATCATTTTATTATTCCGTAATTTTATTTTTAATATTTAGATAATTGTTATAATGTTTTTTACTCATCTGAATAGTTTTTAGCGTTTTAGACGTTCTGTGAAGCGTCCTCTTCACAAAGTATTCAAAATGTAAAATATTTAAGATATATTTATAATGTAAAATAAATACGTATTAGATACGTTTGAAGCCAAAACAACGCCTTATTACAAAATAAACAGATCTGTTCGTTTGAAGTTTATATTGAAATTTATAAATACATTTCGAAGTAAAACTTCATATTCAGTGTGTCTTTCTTTTTATTTTGCGATGTTTTTGTTGCAGCATAGAATCAGTAGAAGTCCGTTTGTTATTTCTGCGGCAGTCTTTTCATATGTCGGAACGGTGCGTTGGTCTCGCGGCATTCACGTTAGAATTTATGTTCTTCTATAGAAGCGCTCGCGTATCGATGATTGAGTATATCAAAACTTCTGTATAATGATCTTTAATGGAAAAATTAAATTTTTAATATTTATGTAAGAACGAAAAATAAGTCTATAGGTATATAGAGAAACTGATTAGTTTGGTCTTATCGATTAGCTTTCTTTTCTTTTCCTTATTAAAGATATGTGTGTTTTTCTAATTCGTTTTTTCTATCTTTGCAGAAAATATTTTTGCCTTCTTTTGAAAATCGATTGCTGTTGTTTCCATTTATAATATTTTTTATCAGTTAGTTTTGTCTTATTATCTATTAGTAGAGTTTTCTTTTATCAGTCATCGATTTGTTCGGACTTTATGTACAAACTTGTCTTTGTGTTTTTTTATCAATTATTTTGTCTTCTGTCCGATAAGTTTATTTTTAATCTTTGTATCGATTAGTTTTGTCCTCCTTTATTAATCGATTGAAGTTGCTTTCTATTCATCATCGATAAGTTTATCATAGTATCGATTACATAGGTCTACTTTTTCTTAACAATTGTTTGTTTTCTTTTCCTTCAGTTGTTTTCTGCGAACACATTACCATTGTCTTTTATATTAATTGATTATTGAAATTATCCCTTTCTTATCGATTAGTAAAGCTTTATTAATTATCTAGGTTTGGTTGTTATAGAGTATCCAAACAGCAGCAATAAATTAGCTGTTTATTTGTTTATCTAATAGATACGTATTTATCTATGCATCTCTTTATGTATCTATCGATATCGATCTCTCTCTATATATATATGCATATATATAGTGATGAGGGTACAAAGGAGATTGAAATCGACATATTGTGACAAGTTGTCAAACTCGGTGGCTGGTCAAGTTTGCACCGGAAAGTATCCAAACAGGCGACTGGAAGTGACGTGTAGCATGCCACGTGTTCCGGTTTACTCAAGCATCAACACCGCTAGATCAGACGAATTACGGACCGTAAAATAGACATTTAGAACAAGCACATTATACAACGTACATGATGGCAGCAAATTCGTTTTCGAACATTGCCATTACTTGATATAGCACAAAAAAGATATACAGAAACACGACAAGAAATCAATGATGGGTCACACGAAGGTGGCTTTTAAGCCCTGCCAAACTCTGGCATTCTTTAGCACACACTGTGCAGATATGCATGCCACTAGCAGTCCGTTCTTAATGGTCACTCCTCTGTATGTTCAAATGCCGCTTCAAACCGCCTGCTGTTTTGCACGTCCGTCCGCAGTTGACACAGGTTAGATTTGGCAACACAAGACTGCTTTGTGACCCACTACTGATAAGTAGTCTGTTGGCTTATCAGCCCAGCTCTTTTCAGATATAATCTGCCGCACACCTCACACTTCAAACCAATTTGGCGCCTCCGCCCAATCCACTACTCCTTTCACCCTCCCTTTCCGGA
This sequence comes from Euprymna scolopes, assembly GCF_053919585.1. Lineage (NCBI taxonomy): Eukaryota > Metazoa > Mollusca > Cephalopoda > Sepiida > Sepiolidae > Euprymna > Euprymna scolopes. The sequence goes on along the minus strand of NC_136519.1, from coordinate 85,455,282 downwards.
TATCAAGTTTCAGCCGCTTATACTGGGTTCGATCTGCCTCAAACTTGACCACACCTCCCCGCAAGGTCCTTCTCCACTCTCCATGATTCAAAGCAAGACTCTTCCAGGTTCTTTCATCTATCTCACATGCTTTTAAGGTGGACCTTAAACAATCTTTGAATCTCATTTTAGCCTTTGGAGCCGGACGTCTTCCCTCGTCGAGCTCGCCATAAAGCAGTTGTTTGGGAAATCAGCTGTCTAACATCCTCACCACATGTCCACTCCATCTCAGTCTACATATATGCATAATACATGCATAAATGAAGATGATGATGATTGCAACGTCTTGTCAGACGAGTGCTACTCCCTCAGACATTTAAAATCCATGAGCCCAAATGTCTGAGGGAGTATCTATACAAATATGATGTTATAGAGTCTTAGCTTTGTACGACAACTAAGTCTCTTTCTCTCGGTTCAAAATGTTGAGATCCAGCAACAAGCAAGAGCAAGATAGCCAGCAACAAATTAAACTGCAGACCAGCTTAATGCGGGTACTGGTCTTCCGCTTTATTTTTTTTTTAAATCAGAGATTTGCTTCTCCTAGAAAGGTTGCCTTCACCACGGCTTACGGGAGCCCTCTCTACCCCAATACACATACACACACACACACACACACACACACACACACACACACACAAATATACACGGTGCTAGTTGGCCGTTGATCCAGAAAAAGAGTTTATTCGCCAAGTCTGGTGGGGTGAACCAGTTTAGTCCCCGGTGACCCGACCATGAGGAAGGTAGTACTGGGTTACATGGTACCAGTAGTATATGACATGACCTGAGATACATACATACATACGTAAGTATATACGTACACACATACATAAGTGCACACGTACATCCATACATAAGTATATATGTATATAGATACATAATGTATACATATATGCATATATGCATACAGATGGTTCGTTTACGATAAGAACATGACAGACAATGTAATTAGTGCCTCGTACACCCCTCTCAAGTACGTCCCAAACGCAAACACGCATAAACACACGTACAATTCTAGTATATACGGACGTACTTTTATTTAGCACAGTATATACCGGATCACGTATGTAAACACCACCCCACAACGTAACAAGAATAGTAGAAAGAATTATACTCCCATTTCTTATCGATTTGTTAAGGCTCGTCATCGATTAGTGTTGTCCCTTGTTTCTAATTATCCAGTTTTGTTTCAATGATTTAAAGTAGTAGTTGGAATTATACAACAAGCTAGTTTTTTCAGGCATTTCTTTATTTCTAAATTTTATAGATTCCAAACAGAAATTCTCCACAGAAACTTATTGAACATTAAATAATATTTCCTCGTCCGTTTATCGAATAAATATAAATACTTGTGACAGGTTTCCAATTTTATCCAATTAGAGCAAAACACAATTGTTAATAAACTTTGCAATCCTAGATGTTCAGCTTGTTTATTAAGTCCATTATCTATTCACATAAACATCTCCGTGATACTGGCGACGCCGATAATCTTACTTGCTCGTTTGCATTTCCAAGGTTTTAGTTATATTTCAGGGTGGGGTTAAAAACGAAAAGCGGTATGATAAGTAAATGAGAGGTGGTGCTGAAATAGCAGAGACAGGAGAAAGATAATAAACGAATGATTTAAATAAATAAATGACATAAATAAAGAAGATAATAAATTAGCAGCAGCTTTTGAAAGAGAAGTAAGGAAGGAACGTAATCTAATGAACAATGAAGAAAAGGAATGTATTGTTCTTACTTCATATAACTAAGAACAATAGAAACGTACCGTGGAGAGAAACACGACCGAAAGATGCAAATCATACGATCGCCTACTAAACTAACCTGGTATAGAATTTAATACAATATGAAAACCATTAATCATAAATAATAGGACAAATCGTTATGTACATATAGTCATCAACATACTAACTACTTCGTTGTATCAAAATTAATGAGTGCGGCTAGACAAACACCAAACGTTAGTTAGGGGTCGAACCTACAACTATCTAGTGGAGAGTCGGTAGTCCTATTCTGCAGGCCATGACATCGGTACACGCAAACATAAAATGTCAAATGTTAATTTATATAGATACTTGCCCACCGCTTTTCCAGTGATATATATATATTATATGGAAATATGCGCGCATGAAAAGTAATATTCTTAAGATTTTATTAAACCTGGAAAAGTAAAGGACAAGAAATTCAACCTGGAAAAGTAAAGAACAAGATATTCTAGTAAAGTAAAAAATAAGATTTTTTTTAGACTTAAAATATTGCAGCTAAAAATAAAATATGAATATTGATAAATATTTTATTTATTATTTGCATATGTTGTTGCTTATTGTTGAGTTAGAAAGGGTGTCAGTCGCTGGATTGAACTTATTCCCCCCCCTATTATTTGCATATATTTATGTAGTGAAAATTGTTTGAATAAAATTAATTCATTAGTTAGTTAGTTAGTAAATGGAATTAATAATTTTATAATTTACATAAAAATGAATGAAATGATCCTAATTATGATATAATAAAATTATTAATTTTTATGTAAATTATAAAAGTATTAATTCCATCTACAAACTAACTTACTAACTAATTAATTAATTTTATTCAAACAATTTTCACTACATAAATATATGCAAATAATAGGGGGGAAATAAGTTCAATCCAGCGACTGACACCCTTTCTAACTCAACAATAAGCAACAACATATGCAAATAATAAATAAAATATTTATCAATATTCAAATTTTATTTTTAGCTGCAATATTTTAAATCTAAAAAACCCTTATTTTTTTACTTTACTAGAATATCTTGTTCTTTACTTTTCCAGGTTGAATTTCTTGTCCTTTACTTTTCCAGGTTTAATAAAATCTTAAGAATATTACTTTTCATGCGCGCATTTTTCCATATAATCCATGATTTTTCCAGGCATTGCTATTGTATTTAATCTCCTTCAGACGATTTTGTTTCTTTTTTTTTTGTAAATAAATATATATTTATGATCATTATTATTCGAAGTACGTTGTTAATATTATATATATATAAATACACGCAAAGAAAAATACAGGAATAATCGACAAAGTTGTCTGTTTTTGTAAAAAAATATATTTCTCTTTCATTCCCTGAACGAATGAGATAAATGAATATTAAAATAAAAATTCAACAATCTTTAAACTATTTTCAGTATTTCCGAGTCAGTTTAAATAAAGTTGTGTTGTTTTTTCTTTCACTTCTTCTACTAAAATAAAATAAAAACTAAACCTTTTATTTTATCCATTTCTTTTCTTCTGGCTTCTTCTGATTGTTTCTGCCATATTTTCAGTATTTCAGAGTCAGTTTAAATAAAGTTGTGTTGTTTTTTCTTTCATTTCTAAAATAAAATAAAAACTAAACCTTTTATTTTATCCATTTTTTCTGGCTTCTTCTGATTGTCTCTGTCACTCTCACTAGTATTTTCTTCTTTTTAGTCTTTTCAGTTCGCATGTATTATTCGACTTATTTACTTCCGAAACTAGGCAAGCAGGTTCACTGCTGCTGATGATAATATGGACAAGACACGATCTCACAGCAGCAGCAGCAGCTCTAAGAGTAGTAGTCATAATAATAACTTGGAACCGGCGAATTATTAGCATATTAATAGTTCGATTTTCATCGGTTTTTAATTTAAAAAACAAAACATTACACGGGATTGAACCTAAAATCTTTCCACCAATCCCGGCTCTATACCCGTTACGGTAGCATATAACATTTTCAATTTAATTTCGAATCACAGTAATTGTTATAAAATGACTACATTTTTCATCAAATGTGTTAACGAAAAATTTGAGTTCATTCAAAGAATATGTATATCATAGAATTCACTAATATTTTTAATCGATAAATTCACCATTTTTTGCTATAAAATCATAAGGAGAGTTAAAAAAAACTCGTCATTAAAAAAAAGTTTCGTTTTTTAATTATAAAAAAAACCGATACACGGGATTGAACCTAAAATCTTTTTACCAACCCCCGGTACTCTAACCGTTACGCTACCATGTCATATTGGCAAAATCGCAGAAAATATTTATATACAAAAAGTTATGCAAAATAAAAAAAAAGCGTTAGTCACTTATGTATGTACTTACTCTCCTGTTTGTGAACCCACATATTTTGTTGTAACTTTTTTCTACTGAACCAATTTTCAAAATTTATTTTTCAAAATGTAGCTAATGAGGTGTTCTATCCAACTATATAACCTGTTTGAAATTTGGTTGCGAACGGAATTAGTGGTGGGGGTTTGAATGTGTCTCGATTCATTCAATTTCGGACTTAAGCATATATTCAACCACTACCGTGGTTGAATGAGATATATATATATATATATATATATATATATATATATATATATATATATATATATATATATATATATATATATATATATATATATATATATATATATATAGCTGAACGTCTGTGTGTGTCTGGTCACGAATAGGCTCCTATATGGTTGACTATTAAAGAAAACTGATCACATATAATGATAGAGGATGTGTCGGAACACAGAAATGGGTATGTCTGATCTGGCATAATGATGATTCATTAAAATTGTGGGGTCTGCGTACGCGCCTGGTCCACAAAGTATGGAAATAAAAAATTAAAAAAAAAAAAGTTTAAATGTGGTTTTGATATAGATGTACATAATGATACTTTGATAATATGTTTTAACTTAAATAGGAATGGTATAATAAAATTGTGGGGTCTGCGTTCGCGCCTGGTCTCCATAGAATGGAAATAGGCACAAACTTTAATAAAGACTTTTCATATCTATCTGCGTAAGTATACTTTGATAATTATATTTCAGTTTGAAGAAATATGGTATAATAAAATTATGGGGTGTTTGTTTGCACCTGATCCCCATAGAATGGAAATATATCACAAAGTTTAACAAGTTTTTTAAATATATATCAACGGAATATAGTGATAAGTGTTTCAGTGTGAACAGGTATGGTATAATAAATTATGGGGTTTATCTATTTTAATTTTACTTTCATCATATTTTGCTTTGGTTTTGATACCCCCAAATTCGAAGCTATCTCTTTACAATCCTTCCTTTTCATAACCTATCATACTTTCATAAATCAGAGTCAATTTTCTATAGGCTGTTGTTGAACCCAGTCAACGACAGGAACATTTGCGAGTATATATATATATATATATATATATATATATATATAGAGAGAGAGAGAGAGAGAGAGAGAGAGAGAGAGAGAGAGAGAGCATACTCCACATGCCGCTGGGCATGTATGCCGCAGCTGACAGGGCCTACGCAACTATGAAGTTTTCTGTCAGGGTTAGCTCACTCTTAGCCTTTGCCTTGCCCCACAATGCAGTGGAGGTCCAGTTATACGGTTCAGGACATTCGCGGTTTATCAGAGCCCCATCTGCGTAGCAGTGGTCACGACGTGCACGTGGGGTTTATTTTTCTGAGAGCAGCACAGTATGACGCTAAGACATGTGTGTGCTTTTAACACACGTCCACACCAGACCTTGACTACCATGATGATTGCAACGTCTTGTCAGACGAGTGCCACTCCCTCAGAAATTTTAAATCCATGAGCCCAAATGTCTGAGGGAGTATCTATACAAATATGATGTTAAAGAGTCTTAGATTTGTACGACAGCTAAGTCTCTCCCTCGGTTCAAAATGTTGAGATCCAGCAACAAGCAAGAGCAAGATAGCCAGCAACAAATTAAACTGCAGACCAGCTTAATGCGGGTACTGGTCTTCCGCTTTATGGTTTTTTAAATCAGAGATTTGCTTCTCCTAGAAAGGTTGCCTTCACCACTGCTTACGGGAGCCCTCTCTACCCCAAAATACACACCATACATACATACATACATACATACATGTAAACAGACGAGTGAGATTTATATTATAAATGGCTACACGACAAAACTAAAAAATATATATTATTTCAGGTGCGTGAGTTAACTAGTTTACATTTGTTTATAGTCTTCTTCAACTTTTGTTTAAAATAAAAAGTGAGAACGTCGAGCTCACAATTCATGCTATTATCGCTTTCTAATACCACCATTTCATTTGTTTACTATAGATTTCGCTAAGATATATTATTGGATGACATTTTATTTCTTGCAATAACTTAGCCTAAACAAGAATTCTCAAAAACACTCTCCTATTTTAGAGCGGTGTCATTCAGTACACTAACTACTTGAGTCCGTCATTAAAGCAAACATCTATCGACAATTAGAGGCAAGTTGTCCTCTAGCCAGAATTTCTGCGATGTTTTTTATCGCCAAATTCTGAATGCGAACATTTATTTTGGAAATAGCATAGAATTATTTTGGTAGATATTTGTACAAAACAACACATAAAAATAAAAATAAAACACTCTCATCTCTATTGATCCTTATCAATCCATAACTATACCCCGCACGGATACCATAAATCTTACCTCGCTGCACCTTTTTATAATAAATGTGTACACAAATGTTCATTATGATCGCTCTATCATTTTTATGGCAAAAGCTCGTCTGAGCTTCAATTTATGGCTCATCACCTTGCTAATCTTAAAAAAAAATAATCAACTAGCCACATCCATTATCAAAAAGTTTCCCTACACCCACTTTATTACTTCTATTAAACTTTGGCCAATACATTATTTTTCTACGATATTTCTGTAATGTGCATCCAGGAGACAAGCGCCCGCGTGTTTGTGTATTGTGTGGGTGCGAAAGAGAGACGGACGAAAAGGAAAGACTTACTTCGGGGCCGGCTCGGCGTCGCCGACCGAAAATAGAGAAAGAAAGCCCAAGATGGCTGCCGCCGTCTTTTGTAAAGGAGTATATCTCGCAAAGTCACATGAATTCTCGCAATATGCAAATTTAGCCGGCCTGCAACGGCCATAAAAGCGGGTGATTGAAAGACGTTGGGAGAGCAATGATTGACTTGGTCGGGAATCGTGTTGCTGTTGCTTCTCGTGCCGTGTGGGTGTGAGCATATCTTACCGTTGTTGGGACCGTTCTGAGTAACCGATTGTTGGGTCCGTTCTGAGTAACCGTTCGCGTCCGTCTAGGTACCTTGCTAGTTGGATTCCGTGCAGAACCGGTGTTTACTGGTTATTGAATTGTTTTACGTTGCTGCAACATTGCACATCTACAGAGGGCGCAGTAATTTTAAAGGACTTTCCTTACACATTTTCTACAATTTCAACCCTGGATGGCCAGCAGTCGGTGTTATCACTGTCCATGCTGCTATGCAGCACCGTAGAATGGTATACGTATAGTTGTAGAAATTTACCAATTCAATCGTAATTGACTCATCTAATTATTATAACCCCCTCAGATAAAACACTTCTAGTAGAATTATCGAGACCCTGGGACATAAAAGTTCGACAATCAGTTCAACTGAAACTGAATCATTACCGTGTTTTTTTTTCTGTCGGGCTTATACAAATGTTCTTGAAAGCCATAGAAGTCACGCACTCACAGCTCTTGCACCACTGGTTTTTGGAATTAGCAAGTTTATTGCTTGAGGTCTGAGTGTGCCTAACTGGCGAAAGGTAACGGAAGTATTTCGATTGATTTTTTGCATGGCCACAGTTAATTATTTTCCTGGACACGCGGACACATTTTCGCACCTTCCAATAAACTATCACATCTCGTCGCGATGGGAGAAAGGAAAATATCGAAATCATCGCTATTAAACGCGACAATAGAGGCTGTCCTGACAACAGCTGAAAAATTGCAACCTTTGATTTGTATACATTTCTTATGCAATATATTCTTTTCTACGTAAAATAGTTGATCGAGTATAATATATATATTATATATATATACATGGTGACCATAAAGTCTGTGTGCAAGTTTAAAATGAATTGTTCCAAAATAAATTCCTTTTTACATATTATTTCTATTGCACAAGGACTTTATGGACACCATATATATATATATATATATATATGTACCTACTTAATTTACTCATATAAAATTAATATACGAAAGTATAGATTTATGCGTAAACTTTAAGTATTTACTTCAAAAGTACTTAAGGCGTAGGTAGAATTAGTAATTAATAAAATATATATGGCGATTAAGCTACACTGAATACTCCGCGTTTCATCCACTCTAGGACTCTTCAAAGTGGATGAAACGCGGAATATTCAGTGTAGCTTAATCGCCATATATATTTTATAAATTACTATATATATATATATATATATATATATATATATATATATATATATATATATATATATATTGCAATGAGACAACAATGTATTGTGGACTAAGTCACTCCCGCTGCACCGCGATTAGCTACAGAAGGCAATCAAGCGATTTGATTGAAAATAGGCAATTTCACCATTACAATGAATATAAAGTTATTGAAGTGTTAACTATATGTTGATCATCATTCAATCCTAGTCAGTGTCAGGTCCCCTCGCTAATATATATATATATATATATATATATATATATATATATATATATATATATATAGGGTGACCTCCCCCCCAAAAAAAGCTAAATGGAGGTAATCTAGAACATATGCTGTAGAACGGAGAAAAAAGCCAAAGACCCTAGTGTTTTGATGTGATGTTTTAATATAATAAACTAGTTATGACCAAAGTTTCATGTCATCCGGACAAAAAACTAAGAAACGGGGCCTAATTTGAGTTGGGGCTCGTTTTGTGGGGAGGGGCCACCCTGTGTATATATAGTCTTGTAATTTTTATGACCTTTAAAACTATATTAACTGAACTTATTTTTATTTTTATTTCTCACTCATTGGAAAACTATTTAGTCAGTAAGTCATCATTCCTTTGCAATACCAACTTGCTTTCTCGAATTCACAATAGTCCCAATTATCTATGGGATCATCAGTTGATTACCATGAAACCCTGTTTGGGGGATATTATATATATATATATATATATATATATATATATATATATATATATATATAACAACTTCATTTACTCACATAAAC
>NC_136519.1:85431273-85438773 GCF_053919585.1 Euprymna scolopes | reverse complement strand
CCACAGGACAATTTTATAGACAAATGCCCAAGGGAGTATCTATGCACCGATGATGTTACAGAATCTTATCTTTGTACAACACCTAAGTCTCTCTGTCGGTTCAAAATGTTGAGATCCAGCAGCAAGTATGAGCAAGGTAACCAGCATCAAGGTAAACTGCAGACCAGCTTAATTTGCGTACTGGTCTCCCGTTTTATGGATTTTTAAATCAGATTTGATTCTCCTAGAAAGATTGCCTTCACCACTGCTTACGGGAGCCCTCTCCACCTCAACACACACATACATACACATAAATACACACGGTGCTTGTTGGCCGTTGACCCCCCCCCCCAAAAAAAGTTCATTCGCTCTTTGGAAGGTCTTGTTTTTAATGCTTCATGGAGACTAGCTATCCTCCTCACCAAACGAGTTTGGTGAGGGAACCAGTTTTGTCGCCGGTTACACGACCATGAGGCAGTTAGTACTGGGTTACATGGTACCAGTAGCATATGACACTAACATACATACATACATACATATATATATATATATATATATATGATTGCAACGTCTTGTTAGACGAATGCCACTCCCTCAGACACTTAAAAGTCCATGAGCCCAAAAATGACTTTCATCGCAACAGGTCTATTTTAATAGTCTGAGGGAGTATCTATACACAGATGATGTTAATGAGTCTTTGCTTTGTACAGCAGCTAAGTCTCTCTCTCAGTTAAAATGTTGAGATTCAGCCAGAAGCAAGATAGCCAGCAACAAATTAACCTGCAGACCAGCTTAATGCGGGTACTGGTCTCCCGCTTTATGTTTTTTTTAAATCAGAGATTTGCTTCTCCTAGAAAGGTTGCCTTCACAATGACTTACGGGAGCCTTCTCCACCCCAACACACATATACATACACACAAACACTAGTTGGCCGTTGACACCGAAAAAGGGTTCATTGTCCCTTTGGAAGGTCTTGTTTTTAATCCTTCAGGGAGACTAGCATCCCTCCTTACCAATCAAGTCTGGTGGAGGGGGGGAACCAGTTTAGTCGCCTGTAACCCGACCATGAGGCAGGTATTACTGGGTTACATGGTACCAGTAGCATATAACATGTCCTATACATATATACATATACATACATTAATATACATATACATACATATACATATATATATACATATATATACATATACATACATATACATATATATATACATATATATACATATATATACATACATATACATATGTTTATACATATATATACACATACTTATGTATATATACATAAATATATGCATATATATATATTCATCCATATATACATATTTATATATATGCATATATATGCATTCATATATACATATTTATATATATATATACATATATATACATTCATATATACATATTTATATATATATACATATATATACATTCATATATACATATTTATATATATATACATATATATACATTCATATATACATATTTATATATATACATATATATACATTCATATATACATATTTATATATATACATATATATACATTCATATATACATATTTATATATATACATATATATACATTCATATATACATATTTATATATATACATATATATATACATTCATATATACATTCATATATACATATTTATATATATACATATATATACATATACATATTAATATATATATACATATTAATATATATATACACATATAAATATATATATACATATATAAACAATGATATACATATATATACATATTATTATACATATATATACACAATAATGTATACATATATATACATTAATATATACATATATATACATATATATACACATTAATATATACATATATATATACATATATATACACATTTATATACTTATTCATATATATATATATATATATATATATATATTTACACAGTTATCACCACCTGTCAAGGCCCGGACGCCACTCAGGTATAAGGGTTATTGCAAGTACATTACGTCAGTGTGGAGATTTGATGAAACGTTTACTTAAGGGGGCGGTTCATTAGGAATTTGTTAACATTGGACTTGAAGACATCCAAGTTGTAGTCACATGGGAAGCAGGCAGACGGAACAGAGTTCCACATGCGTGCAGTACTCAGAAAGAAGCTTTGTTCATGGAATCCGCGTTTTGATTTAGCCACAGATATAGAGTGGAGGAAATTTTTCACAGTGGATTCAGCTAAACGAAAGATTGGCGAGTGGGGACCAGAGATTGGAGTTCAGATGAGCAACTGCCATGGAAATAACGACAAAACAAGGATAGGCTCGCAACGTCTCTTCTGTGGGAGAGAGGTGGCAGGGTAGAGAAAAGGGCACCCCCCACTAAGCCACAAAGTCTATTTTGTACTCTGTCAAGGCAAGATAGGCTGTTTTTAGCATCTCCTGCCCATATATGGCAACAGTATTCCATCCTGGGACGTGCTTGGCTTTTATATAGATAGAGAATTGCATCAGTAGTGAGCTATCTTCTAGAGCGGTAGAAGGATCCCACCATCTTTCCAGCGACTTTGCCAACAGACTTGATGTACGTGTTCCATTTAAAATCAGGAGTAAAGGTCAAACCCAAAAGCTTGTAAAAACACGCGGCCTCACCCAGACGAGAGCCATCCATCACAATTGATGCCAGATGGGGATGAGAGCGTCGATGATGTAAGGATAGGACTTTGGTTTTGGATGCATTAAAGATCTTCCACCACTGAACCACGCGCTCGAGATCAGAGGAGAGAGAATCAGAGAGAACTTTGTCATTTACAGCCTTTGATGTGTTGCCGTAGATGGTCGTGTCATCAGCATAGATGTCAACGAATGATATAAGTATGTGTTTAGGGAGGTCATTGATGTAGATCAGGAAGAGAGTTGGGCCCAGGATTGGTCCCTATATATATATATATATATATATATATATATATATATATATATATACTTATATATACATATATACATACGTATATATATACGCATACATATATATATGTATGCATATACATACCTATATATATACAAATATATGCATACAAATACATATATATGCATACATATATATATGCATACAAATACATACTTATATATACATACATATACATATATATATAAATACATATATATATGCATACATATACATATTATATATATATATATATTCATACATATATATATTCCTACATATATATATTCATACATATATATATATATATTCATACATATATATATATATTCATACATATATATATATTCATACATATATATATATATATTCATACATATATATATATTCATACATATATATTCATACATATATATATATATATTCATACATATATATTCATACATATATATACATATATATTCATACATATATATTCATACATATATATATTCATACATATATATATTCATACATATATATTCATACATATATATATATTTATATTCATACATATATATTCATACATATATATACATATATATTCATACATATATATTCATACATATATATTCATACATATATATATATATATTCATACATATATATATATTCATACATATATATATATATTCATGCATATATATATAGGCATACATATATATATATATATTCATACATATATATTCATACATATATATATTCATACATATATATATATATATTCATACATATATATATTCATACATATATATTCATACATATATATTCATACATATATATATATATATTCATACATATATATCCATACATATATATATTCATACATATATATATATATATTCATACATATATATATATATATATTCATACATATATATCCATACATACATATATATATATATATTCATACATATATATATATATTCATACATATATATTCATACATATATATATATTCATACATATATATATTCATACATATATATTCATACATATATATTCATACATATATATATTCATTAATGTATATTCATACATATATATATATTCATACATATATATTCATACATATATATTCATACATATATATTCATACATTTATATATATATATATATTTATATATGTATGTATGTATATTCCCACATAGTTTTATAAAATAATTCTCTTTATCGATTACAATAATTTGATGGACTTGAGCCAAACTCAAGTTTTCAATGATCTGGCTAGAAGCAAAGGTAGTATCTGTTCTGCTTAAGTTTATTTTGTCCTTAGTAAAAGGCAAATTATTTTAGACTTAGTTAGGTTTTTTGTTCTAGTCGAAAGTACCCCTTTGTGGAAAGTTGGAATTTCGTCGTCATTATAGTCAAACTTTACGGCCAATTGTACCCTCTTTTAGAGGTACATAAATACGGACCTGCTTTTATAAACTTTAGCGCGTGTTCTCTCTGTCTCTCTCTCTCTCTCTCTCTCTCTCTCTCTCTCTCTCTCTCTACACACACACAGTCGCTCGATCCCTCTTTCTCATTCTGTGGTTTTCTAGTTCTTTTTTTCCCTTTCTTTCGTTCTCTTATTTTTCTGTGTTTCCCATATCTTCCACGCGTCTTTTCATCTTGGCCAATCTTAGTTTTCCCATGAGATGGCCTATACCTTCCAAGTTCATGAAAAAAGACAATCAACGCTCATACTGTCAACAATATAACAGCTTGATTTGATTGGCTGGAAACCACTGGGCCAATACGTAGTCATCGCCAGAAATCCTAATGTCCTGTCGAACCTTACTCCATCCACTTGTCACCCGCCATCATTCACGAATAATAAAGACGAAGGTTTTCTCGCTGATTCAAAATATACTGACAAACAAATACACTTAGACAGTCCTATAAAAGATAGCAAATAAACTATACAGTAAAGTTAAACTACTTCTAGAACATATTTGCTACCCGAGAGAATTAGGAAAAGAAATATCTTCACATTTCAAACTGTGCTGATATTATAATAGAGCGCGGACGTGCGTATGAGAGCAGCAAATGTTCAAGGCAAATAACCGAGCCATGTTCAAGGTGACGTGGCAACGAAGAAGAATGAAGGAAAAAAATGGAAAAAGGTGTCCGAGTATGATATAGATAGGCGTATTACACGCGTGGCCTGGGAGCGACAGAGAAAAGACGTATCCTAAACTCGGCCGGACAAAGACAGAATACCGCGTGGTCGACAAAGCAGAATCTTGTTAAGCGCATTCATTACGATAATACTTTAGAACAAGAGACACTGTGTTTAGCTGGAAGTACCTGTAAATAAATGGCTGTTACTTCAATTAAAGGACACGTAAATCGAATTATTTTCTTTGTGTTTGTTTTCTTACGAGTGTCTGCATGCAACGTGTGGGGCTCGAGTGTGGACATGCAACGACCACGCTAGAATATAATGTTATCTAGGAATAGTAAGCTGCTCAACCTCATTATATTGCTTATAATGTACGAGGTGCGTTCCTAAAGTAAAGCCTTCTATTTTTATTTCGCCAGAATGAATCAAAGGAAATTGCTAATTGCATTGTTTCGATGACGGAACTTATGCATGCATGATCTGAAAGTGTTTCTCTCTGATGCTGATATTGACGGCTTGAGACCCTTGGAAATCAATCATCATCATAGATGTGGATAAGAAGCAGAGATGATACATTGAATTCCTGACAAAAATGCATGGTGAATGGTGGTGACTATATAGAAAATTAATCTCGGAGCACAAAAACTCGCTCATTTTACTTGTACCCATCACGTCTCCGTATCCCTTCCACTTTTTGAGTTAAAATGTAGAAGGCTAAATTCTTGGTACGATCCTCGCCAATGAGGGCGGTAAATCGAATTGTTTTATTGAAACGTAAGTAGACAACGCAATTAAGAGTAACATCTCTTAATAGTTTCGTTGATTAGTTTACCGTATTTACTTGTGCATTCTGAGAGACAATTAAAATGTTATTTTAGGGGGTCGATTTATAATTAGGTAATATTTTTGGAAATGTTAAAAAGCGACTATTTTGTTTTTGTACTCGGTATATACCGCTAACCTTATTAATTAATCGCACTCTTTCCGAACCCTACTGCTGTGTATTTGCCAGCATGTAAGCACATGCGCAGTTTTTTTAATGGAAGATTTAATAATAATTACAATAGCTGTCGCAATGTTCTCTCTCTGGACGTGGCTATAGGCCTAAGGTCGATATGATGCAATAGGTGTGATATGATGTTTTTAATAGGTTAGAAAATGTTGTGTTTACGATATGCCGTTCTCCCCTATATACAATAAGTTTTAACAATTTAATGAAAACTATTTGATAAAACCATTAAATGGCCCTTAACGCATAAACATATATATCGCTATTTAACGTCGAGGGTGTAAGTTCCACATTGAAACGTTGATTTAATTTGAATAAAATAAAATACGCATCAAGTGACCTTGAAAGCCAAATCACAACGTAATATTAGAAAAATAAACAAATGTTTTACTTGTTTGAAATTTATAACATAAATATATTTCAGAGCTAAACTCAGTTTTCAGTATGCTGTTTTCTTTCTTTCTTTTTGTTTTCCACTTTCTTGTCATGTAGTAAAGCTTGAGAAAGAACAGTCTGTTTGTAAAGAGTCGGACGTAGTATCTCAGCGGTTGTATTTTTTAATGTTGGAACAGTGCGTAGGCAATGCGAGAATAACGTCACGGGTGTGAGTTCCATGTAGAAACGTTGATTTAATTTGAATAAAATAAAATACGCATCAAGTGCGCTTGAAAGCCAACTCACAACGTAATATTAGGAAAATAAATATTTTATTTGTTTGAAATTTATAACATAAATATATTTCGGAGCTAAACTCCATCCTCAGTATGTTGTTTCCTTTCTTTCTTTCTTTTTTCTTTTCTTCTTTCTTGCCATGTTGTAAAGTTAGAGAAAGGAAAGTCAGTTTGTAAAATATTCGTTTATTTTCTTAATATTACGTTGTAATTTGGCTTTCAAGCGCACTTGATGCATATTTTATTTTATACGTATGAAATACGTTTATAAGACAAATTACAGCATAATCTTCCAGCTTAATGGAGTTTATGGGGCGAGAAGGTATTGCCCCCCCTCCAATGTTTTACAATCTGTATATTTCTCGTGAAGAGTCCCTTAAATTTTATACACACGTGGACATAACTACTAGATGAATAATATACAAATATAAATATAGTTATACTAGCATTTAAGCCCGGCGTTGTTTGGATGTGTATGTTGAGCAAAAAAGAAAAAAGCGGTCAATTTTTTTAACTTTGACCCCTATTATGACCTCTTAACATTTATTGTACAAATATTTTACTTGTTTGAAATTTATAATATAGATATATCTCGGAGCTACACTCAATTTTCAGTATGTTGTGTTCTTTTTTTTCTTCTTCTTTCTTGCTATGTAGTAAAGTTGGAGAAAAAAAAAACAGTGTTTGTAAAGAGCCGCGCGATGTATCTAAGCGGTTTTATTTTGAAATGTTGGAGCAGTGCGTAGGCAACGCGAGAATAACGTCA
>NC_136519.1:85406273-85426273 GCF_053919585.1 Euprymna scolopes | reverse complement strand
TTTTTGGAGTTGAATCATATTGTGTCGAATAAATTCACCTCATAAATTCAAGTTCTTATTAAAGCGAAAGCCAAAAACAAGTCGGAACTTTAGAAAATCCTCGACACAAATTTTGCATAACTGTTTTTCCTTCTCCATTTGCACATTGGACTCTTTCGAAAATAGATAAATACATAAGTAATAACAAATAAGAACGTTACTTCTTATCGTGTCAAAAGAAGGAAAATACTGCTCACGTGATTTTTTATAAATTTATATATCTGTTTAGAGTTTTTTGTTAGTGTACTACAAGGAATTCAGTTAATTACAACCATTTCTGCGAGTTCTTTACATTACAATAGTAAAACCCTGAACCCGACGGCGCAATACTACACCGTTCAATACTGTAAAACTAAAACGAAGCTGTCCTACTTTAAAAGGGCGTCATTTTTGTCTTATTCATATGTATATCGATTTTTTAATAATCAGCACTAATATTAAATACGTATACTATTACGCAAAAAAACGCTACTATCATTTAGCCCCTAGCATAGGGAAAATAATAATCAGAGAACAAAATATCAAAACAGATCCTGGCTAACCATTTGTCCTTAAATATTTCAACAAAATGAATAAGTTTACAGGAGACAAAAATGTACATATTTATTTAACGCATTTTTAAAAGTGTATATATAGACATTGAACAACTCAACCTTCCCATACGCACACATGTTTGTCCTTCCCGACATATGTAGGAGTCAAAAACTGTTCTCTTTTTCGTACGATCTATGACTTTTTCTTTTCTTGCATTTTTACTTCAATATCATGAAGATGTCCTCTGAAATAAGGACGAAACGTTGATTATTTTAATAATTTCATTCGGTTTTTCTATTTTTCTCAAAACATATATATATATACATATATATATATATATATATATATATATATATATATATATATATATATATAAATGGGAATTTGAAAACTTTAAAGTCTCGAGTATAATGATAAAATCATTTTTATTTACTGATTTTTTCTGTAAGTCCGATATTTCGCTAATACATAGCCTCATCAGGGTCGAAAGTCCGAATTTGTTTTTCTTGTTCTTCATTTTGGTATTATGGCGAAGAGAAGAGAATTGACGTGTTGTTCCGGTGATTTCAAGTTTATAATACTCCAGTTTCGAGCGGGATTTAAAGTAAAAGATGGCCACACATAAAAGTGAACGTGTGTGTGTCTGTACATTTCTCTACGCAATAACTCTGTCAAGTTTTAGTCTACAGACTCGAAATTTGATATACAGGATACTGAGATTTGGAAAAATGTATTTGATCGATTTTCAACCACAACTTTGGCTGTTAAGGCGTCAAATATCAACGATTTGATCTTTGAGAACTCTACCAAACTCCTCCGACAATTTTTGATCTAAACACTTGAAATATTAAATTTTGATTCCTTGGACATGGATCTAACTTAATAACTTGATTTTTGCCAAAAACAATATACGATAAGGGGTCATAGTAAGGGTTACAATTTTTTAAAATTACTCTTTTCTGGTGTAAACATTTGAAAATTTACATAAAGGGTATTCAGAGATAGCGCAAGCTTTTTCATCGATTTGAGTCGAAAATTACCAATATATAAATATATGTATTATGTATGTATGCATGTATGTTTGCATGTCTGCCCAACACTTTCGACAGAGGAGAGAGATTTTCTCAAGATCAGAATCGTTTTGAAATTCGACCTTTCAGACGACAACTATCAAAAAATTTGCTAAAAACATTAATATCTTCACCTTAAACTTGGCACTTTTCTACAGGGGGGTCGGTACGGGTTCGAGCCTGCCTTACTACTACCACTTTTTTTATTTTTTTGCTCAGCATACACATCAAAACACCTGGGCAACGCCGGGCTGAAATGCTAGTATATCTATAAAAGTAAACGTGTCTGTGTGTCTCTGTCTGTGTGTGTGTTTACATTCCCCTACGCAGTAACTCTTTCAATTTTAAGTCTGCAGACTCGAAATTTGATATACCGGATACTGAGATTTGGGAAAATATTTGTAATCGGTTTTCGGTCAGAAATTTTGCTGTTAACAGGTTAAAGTTCAACGAGGTGACTTTTGCGAACACTACAAAACTCCTCCGACAATTTTGGGTCTAAACAGTTGAAATTTAAGATATAGGTCGCGTGGACATGATCTAACTTAATAACTTGATTTGAGTCCAAATACATTGATTTTAAGGGGTAATAATAGGGGTCAAATTTTAAAGAAATTGAACGCCTTTTTATTATTATTATTTTTTTTTTTTTGTTGCTCAATATACACATCCAAATAACCGGGCAACGCCGGGCTAAAATGCTAGTAATAGATATATACTAAATGCGCTGAAGTGTGAAATTATATTATTTTATTTCAGTCCATTGCATTAACGTGCATTTTAAAGTCACGTGGGTTTCAGTAACCTATTAATGTTGAACTTATCCGTAATCTAGAATGACTTAATTTATAAAACCTTCATAATCAAAATAAACACAGTATAAAAATGATCTCTCCAATTATCTATATGCACCTTTATTGTTGTGAGTTCGTTCCTAATAGACTCCAACACTGCTGACCAGATTTACTTTAAAATTCACAGAACTTAATGTATAAGTCTGGGAGTGATCTAGGTTAAATTTTGTCTCAAAATACTCTCGATAATTCCAATAATCAAAACTGTAATTTTTATTCATCAATCGTCGGTAAAACCCTTTTATCCATGACATCGCTTAGCAACAATGATAGAACCACGGACCGTGAAAATTCTACTGTGGGTAAGTTTATAGCGTTTTTTATTTATTTATTTTTTCACAATGTGCGGGCGGAGTTTGAACCTAGAGATCAAACTCCGCACGTAAATTTCTTATTTTTTTTTAATCACCCGTAAAGAATTTATTAGACTTGTAAATTTACATGTTTTTTCTTTCTTTTCTTTTGTTTTTTGCATGACGTGGTGTGTGGGTTAAAAGCCCGCACGTAAATTTCCTAATGTTATTTTGTTTATTTGAAAGAAGTTTATATAAAATATTTTTTTTAAAAAAGAACAGTAAGTTCTCAAGAGTGCAATGTAGAATAAAATATTGTGGACTAAATTACTGCATGGAGTTTCTTCCTGGGCGATTTTACGGATTTCAATGACAATAAAAATATAGGAGTGTGAAATATTCGTTGAATCCCGGGCAATTTTGGCTCTCCCTGCTAGCATATTTATATGTATTGACACACATTAACAGTTCGAAAGACTTTGAAGAACAGATGTTTGTAATGTGTCCATTACTTTTTTAACTGCGTTGTCACATTTCGAAACTCACGGACCTACACGTTGTCCGGTACCGTCGCAAAATAAAATATACATTAAAACTAGATAGGCGGAAATCTCCCAAGGGCTCTTTTCAATTATAATCACGTCAAGAGAAAATCGATATCACACAATGAAAAATAATATTAATGGCGGAAATAAAAAGCACTGGGGAGTTTAAAGTGCCAAAAGACTATTATAATAAACAATTTAATTATATGAAAACGTTTATGAGACGATTTAAATGGCATTGCATTCAAGAAAATGCAGAGAGAAGAGTGAAATTTCCCCAAAGAGATTAAACGATTTTATCTACTTCTCCCGGCACAAAGAAGGTTTTCAAATAGCGATAGAGACAGATTCCTAAATTTATAAATTACTAGCAGGCTGCCTGGAATTGCCCGGTCTTAAAATAGGCTTAAATATGATATTCTGATTAATGTACATTTTGTACCTATCATTATACTAGCTGTTCAGCCCGGCTTTGCTCGGGTCCTGTGTACTATTCATTACTATGTGAATATATATATATATATATATATATATATATATATATATATACACCGTG
Source organism: Euprymna scolopes (assembly GCF_053919585.1). Classification (NCBI taxonomy): domain Eukaryota; kingdom Metazoa; phylum Mollusca; class Cephalopoda; order Sepiida; family Sepiolidae; genus Euprymna; species Euprymna scolopes. The sequence continues at coordinate 85,422,382 of NC_136519.1, read as the reverse complement.
TGTATTTGTGTGTGTGTGTATATATGTGTATTGGGGTGGAGAGAGCTCCCGTAAGCCGTGGTGAAGGCAACCTTTCTAGGAGAAGCAAATCTCTGATTTAAAAAACCATAACGCGGAAGGCCATTACCCGCATTAAACTGGTCTGCAGTTTAATTTGTTGCTGGCTATCTTGCTCTTGATTGTTGCTGGATCTCAACATTTTTAACCGAGAGAGAGACTTAGCTGTCGTACAAAGCTAAGACTCTGTAACATCATATTTGTATAGATACTCCCTCAGGCATTTGGGCTCATGGATTTTAAATGTCTGAAGAAGTGGCACTCGTCTGACAAGACGTTGCAATCATTATATATATATATATATATATATATATATATATATTAAAATGTTTGATTCGTGTACAGATAACCTACATATTAAATTTCAAGTGTTAAGACCCAACATTGGCGGAGGATTTTGATAGAGTTGCAAAGGTCAACTCTGTCAACTTTGATCTCTTGCCAGTCAAATTTTCGCCCAATAACTAATTAAAAAGCTGAATAGTTTTCTATAGATCGTAAAAGTTACGTATTCTGATCTTTGACAACTCGGCTGCACAATGTTCGGCAACAAATCGGTTAAAATGCTTGCCCTATGTATGAATAAACTTTATGTAAAATTTCAAATGTTTAGACCAACAATTGGCTGAGTGGTTTGGTAGAAACCTCGAAGGTAAATCTTTTGAATTCTGACCCCTTGGCACACAAATTTTCAGAAATAAACGAATAAAAAGCTTACCATATGTCTGAATAAACTTTATATAAAATATCATATGTTTAGACCAAAAATTGTCTGACTTATTTGATAGAAACCGCAGAGATCACATTTTTGGGAGTTTTGATCCCAATATTGACTCCTTAAAATTTATTGTTTTGGGTTCAAATCAAATTATAAACTTAGTTCCATGTCCAAGTAACCTTTATCGAAAATTTCAAGTGTTTAGACCCACCATTGTTTGGTATAGTTCTCAATGATCAAATCGTTTGGTATAGTTCTCAATGATCAAATCGTTTGGTATAGTTCTCAATTATCAAATCGTTTGGTATAGTTCTCAATTATCAAATCGTTTGGTATAGTTCTCAATTATCAAATCGTTTGGTATAGTTCTCAAAGATCAAATCGTTTGGTATAGTTCTCAAAGATCAAATCGTTTGGTATAGTTCTCAATTATCAAATCGTTTGGTATAGTTCTCAATTATCAAATCGTTTGGTATAGTTCTCAATTATCAAATCGTTTGGTATAGTTCTCAATTATCAAATCGTTTGGTATAGTTCTCAAAGATCAAATCGTTTGGTATAGTTCTCAATTATCAACTCGTTTGGTATAGTTCTCAATTATCAACTCGTTTGGTATAGTTCTCAATTATCAAATCGTTTGGTATCGTTCTCAATTATCAAATCGTTTGGTATAGTTCTCAATTATCAAATCGTTTGGTATAGTTCTCAATTATCAAATCGTTTGGTATTGTGCTCAAAGATCAAATCGTTGTGTATAGTTCTCAATTATCAAATCGTTTGGTATAGTTCTCAATTATCAAATCGTTTGGTATAGTTCTCAATTATCAAATCGTTTGGTATCGTTCTCAATTATCAAATCGTTTGGTATGGTTCTCAATTATCAACTCGTTTGGTATAGTTCTCAATTATCAAATCGTTTGGTATCGTTCTCAATTATCAAATCGTTTGGTATAGTTCTCAATTATCAACTCGTTTGGTATGGTTCTCTATTATCAAATCGTTGTGTATAGTTCTCAATTATCAAATCGTTTGGTATAGTTCTCAATTATCAACTCGTTTGGTATAGTTCTCAATTATCAAATCGTTTGGTATCGTTCTCAATTATCAAATCGTTTGGTATAGTTCTCAATTATCAAATCGTTTGGTATAGTTCTCAATTATCAAATCGTTTGGTATTGTGCTCAAAGATCAAATCGTTGTGTATAGTTCTCAATTATCAAATCGTTTGGTATAGTTCTCAATTATCAACTCGTTTGGTATAGTTCTCAATTATCAAATCGTTTGGTATCGTTCTCAATTATCAAATCGTTTGGTATGGTTCTCAATTATCAACTCGTTTGGTATAGTTCTCAATTATCAAATCGTTTGGTATCGTTCTAAATTATCAAATCGTTTGGTATAGTTCTCAATTATCAACTCGTTTGGTATGGTTCTCTATTATCAAATCGTTGTGTATAGTTCTCAATTATCAAATCGTTTGGTATAGTTCTCAATTATCAACTCGTTTGGTATAGTTCTCAATTATCAAATCGTTTGGTATCGTTCTCAATTATCAAATCGTTTGGTATAGTTCTCAATTATCAAATCGTTTGGTATAGTTCTCAATTATCAAATCGTTTGGTATTGTGCTCAAAGATCAAATCGTTGTGTATAGTTCTCAATTATCAAATCGTTTGGTATAGTTCTCAAAGATCAAATCGTTTGGTATAGTTCTCAATTATCAAATCGTTTGGTATCGTTCTCAATTATCAAATCGTTTGGTATCGTTCTCAATTATTAAATCGTTTGGTATAGTTCTCAAAGATCAAATCGTTTGGTATGGTTCTCAAAGATCAAATCGTTTGGTATAGTTCTCAATTATCAAATCGTTTGGTATAGTTCTCAAAGATCAAATCGTTTGGTATAGTTCTCAAAGATCAAATCGTTTGGTATAGTTCTCAAAGATCAAATCGTTTGGTATAGCTCTCAATTATCAAATCGTTTTGTATGGTTCTCAAAGTTCAAATCGTTCGGTATGGTTCTCAATTATCAAATCGTTGAACGTTAACAGCAAAATTTATGGCCGGAACCAGATTTAAAAGACTTTCCCAAATACTCTAGTAGCTTATGCTGGTTATGCAGGCACTTTGATGTATACAGCTAAACTCTTCAGAAATCTACTAATTGAAAGTCACTATTTAATGTTTGCTAAGTGATACATCTGTCACTAACGGTGAAATTGACGAAATGGCCACGCTCATTTTTAGCGAAGTACGAACAACTACCAGCATTGTATCTCTGAAACAGTTGAGCGTAGATGGTCATGTGACCACTCCAAATGTAAATAATTGGCGGGGGGGGGACACTAGTATATTATGACGTTCTAAAACCAATGGCTTTCGAGATATTTGCAATAAACTAATTCTAATACATTTCGAACGTAAGTTCCGTGTTATGTACAGGAATGTACTACACATGTAATGACATGACTAATCCGGCTATTGTCCGGGGAGGTTTGCAACTGAGCGTTCATGAATATAACAATTTTCATCTGAACATTTGAATGAAATTATGTTAATGATATTATTGGATCACATTAATTATGCTATTTCACAGGACACATTAACGATTTTAAAGTACCCACTTGAAGAAAAATGTAATGGGATTGCATGCGTTGTATGCCGAATGCTTCCAGAAAAACGTTAACAGGTAAATTGTTTTCACCTTATTGTTTGAACGTGATGGCATCAAACATTCCGTCAACTGGAGAAACGTACAATTCAAGCAGTATGTCTACTGCTGGATCTATATGAAATTATGAAACGTTGCTTGTGCTTTATATCGATGCTTAATTTTCAGGATGTCTTGAAGCAAAAGAATGCCACATCAGAAGCATTAAGTTCTGATGAGGGGGTGTATGCTATCGCAAAAGAAATACAATTATTGAAACCCGAACAGTTTGGTAACATTCCTTAGAATGTGACCATTTAACATAGAGAAGATTTTAATCGCTTGCCTCGGGATGTATCTCCACTGTATCGGCATAGATTTGGCTTTGATTGAGACAGAGGCTTTTGGGAAAATTGTTGTAGAGAATATCGTTTCGACAGGGGGTCACTATTGTAAAAGAAAGGAGGCAATGAGTCTGATATAAGAGGTCAGGACACTCCTAATGTTTGAAAGACAAAGATCACCATGAAATAGAAAGGCACACTGAAACCATGGAAACTTGGATGAAACAGACATTAGATGCTAACCATGCAAAGTTTAGAAAGATTTCGAAAGAAAGCAATGTATTGAATGAAGACCTAAAGAATAAGAGAGCAATAAGAATTTGAGGTACTGGAAGTTGTTCTGTATCCAATCTTGAGAGATCGTATACATTCTATCCGACAAGGCTACTGGCATATGTTCATTTCAGCTATTCGTAGGTGCTTACCCTGTTTTTTGGGGGGGAGGGGGATTTGGTCGAACAAACTATAGCAGGTGGGGTACACTCTTCGTTGAAGATTGCCTCGACTTAGAAAGGAAGTTCCCTGGTATTTAATATATATTATTTTTTCAGAAAAATTGTATATAAAAGCCGACTTATAAGCTGGGGATATTTTAATTAGGTAAGAGCCATGGGGAGAATGAGGTATTATGGTGATAGAACTTTGTGCAGAGCCAACAATAAATTCTGAAAACAAAAACTCTACAAAACGTAGTGAAGATGAGTACAGGTCCTCGCGTCTCTTCTACTTGCTCTTGTGCCTAAAAGACTTGGATCCCCAGTGAGTCCCTGGTTGTAAGTAATACCAGAGAAGAGGCCAAGCCCTAAATAAATTCCTATAAATGGTAGTAAAACAGCCACTAATGAACGTTCGATAAGAAAATCAAAGAAGAGAAAAACTATTGTAAAACAAGACAACACCCTTCACTTCTTTCAAGTTTTTAAAGACAATTCTCTTATTTCAAGGAACATATATCAAAAATTTCACTTGTTTATACAAAAAATTGGTGGATGAGTTTGGAAGAGTTCTCATAGGCAAAATCGTTAAACTTGGACCCATTAAAAGCCAAATTTCTGTCCAAAACGAATTACAAAGATTTTCCTAAATCTCAATACACTGTATGTCAGAATTCGAGTGTGTATATTGAAAATTGACAGAATAATTGTGTAGGGAGATGTACACAGACAGACACTTTCACTTTTGTAGATATATTGATGTATTGTATATATTAATTATTTATAACTATGTATATATATATTTATATATCTATAGATAGATATATATACATATATATAACTATATATATTTATATATACAAATAATATTTGACTATATAAATACATATAATATATGACTATATATATTTATATATACATATAATATATACATATATATATATATATATATATATATTTATATATACATATAATATATAACTATATATATATATATATTTATATATACATATAATATATAACTATATATATATATATATTTATATACATATAATATATAACTATATATATATTTATATATACATATTATATATAACTATATATATATTTATATATACATATAATATATAACTATATATATATTTATATATACATATAATATATAACTATATATATTTATATATACATATAATATATAACTATATATATTTATATATACATATAATATATAACTATCTATATATTTATATATATGCAGATAATATATCACTACATATATATAACTATATATATTTATATATGTATATATAATATATAACTATATACATAATATATAACTATATATATATATTTATATATGTATATATAATATATAGCTATATATAGTTATATATGTACACATAATATGTAGCTATATATATATATATTTATATATGTATATATAATATATAGCTATATATATATTTATATGTGTATATATAATATATAGCTATATATATATATTTATATATGTATATATAATATATAGCTATATATATATTTATGTATGTATGTTTAATATATAGCTATATATATATTTATATATGTATATATAATATATAGCTATATATATATATTTATATATGTATATATAATATATAGCTATATATATATATTTATATATGTATATATAATATATAGCTATATATATATTTATATATGTATATATGCATTATATATATATATATATATATATATATATTTAAGGGAGTCAGTAATTCCTCCACTATCCAACAACCATAAAGTTTCATGCACGCCAACCTAATATAATAGCGACACTGCTAGCTTTGAGATTCTGCTTTAACTTTACCCTCGAGCAAACAAACAGTTCCCTCTCGAATGTCCATATGCGAATGGAAGCCGTAATTGATGATCAGAAAATAGCCCCTTCTCACGTCAGCCATATCATCAAAAACTTAGACACCTCCAAGGCGTGTGAACCTGATCTTATACCTGTCAATAATTAATAAATGATCAGCTAAGCTCGACAACAAATCCCTATCTGAACCCTTCTTCCATAATAACTGAAAGGTAGCCTCTGTAGTACCAGTGTACAATAATTATGGTGAAAGGAACCTACATTATCAATTGTCGTGCTATCTGTCTCCTCCACATCTTTGCTAAAATCTTAGAGACGCTAATCAAGCGTTAGGCAACCATCTTGCAAAAGTAGTATTATTTCTGCAAAACAGTACGGATTTAGACAATATCGTTCTACTGCAGATATTTTGACAGTACTCTCTGAACATTATGCACTGGATAAGCCGGCCGAAGGCAAGGCTGTAGCCTTTTATATATCTAAGGCATTTGTCAAAGTCTGGCATGAAGGGCTGCTAATGAAAATGGAATTATACCGTATAATTGGACGAATACTTAATACATCAGTTCATCCCATAAGTTCTGTTCGAATTTATGAATAAAGACAAAAGTGACGAAATGTTAAATGTAATTAAAGATTTACTCATCAATATACTTTCTCTGGTTATCTATGACTTCCTTCCATCTATTAACAAGCTTATTAATTCCATCACTGTAAGATCCGTTAGGCTTATATTCGAAGAACTTCCAAATATTAGTTTCAACATATCTTTCTATGGTACAAAAGCTGTGCCTTCCAAATGATTTTGTAAGCTACGAAACAAATGGTAGTCTGAAGGAGCAAGGTCAGTAGAATAGTGTGGATGAGGAATTTTCTTCTAACCAAGTTCTTTCATCTTTAGTGAAGTGATTCTTGTTGCGTGGGTTCGTGCAATGTGCTCCTTTTTGATTCACCGGAGCAGGTATGTTTCCCCCTCAAAGCTTGGTTAAAACGTTCTAATTGCTGACAGGGGAGTTGAGCATTAATTGTTGCATTAGGTGAGAACAATTCAAAGTGGATTATTCCTTGGCAATCCCACCATATTGAAAGAAGAATCATATTCTCATGAAGTTCTCTTTTCGGCTGATACAAAAGTTATCCCCCCTTTGCCAGCTATTGTCTACGACGCTTAACATTTAGTTTTATTGTATTTATTTGCTTCCCCATCAAAGCAAATTAGACAAAAGGCCGTTTTTAATGTGAGGTAAACACCAGCTCCCCTAAAATAGGCTAAAAGGGGGCACTCTGGTTACCAGAAATAATAATTATCCCAGTGTAGAGGGACAAATTACCTTAAATCCAGCACCTGTAGAACAGATACTACACTTTGATGGTATTTATTTGCTCCCCCACCGAGCAAATTAGGCACAAGGCCGATTTTTAATGTGAGGAGTGAAGGAAGGGGGAAGGGAAAATGGGGGCCAGCTCCCGAGAGGTGGGAAATGGGTGCTGGTTAAAGGTCAGGCATGTGGGGCTGCCCCCACATCTGGTCTTTGCTAGTCATAGCTAGTCATAGTTTGCAGTATCTGCCGGAACAGATACTACACTTTGATCCAGCCCGAAGGATTGCCAATTTCGCAACTTATAAAGCAGTATTTTCTTAAAGACCTGCTTCAAGAAACTTATCAAACTCAAGTGGACTTCCGGTTTGATCTTCATTTTCAAAAGTTAAATCACCACTTCTGAATTCCGCAAACTATCTTCTGCAAGTTATTTCATTCACACATTCCTTTCCATAAACTGAGGGAATATTTCTAGCCGGTTCGGCTTCTGTGTTTCCTTTCTTGAACTCAAAACATTATATGCTTCAAATGATTCTTAGGCACGCCCATGTTAGTCGGGTTGTAATCAAGCAAATTTAAATGTTACTGTTCTGTAAAAGAATGTAATCAGTTAAAATGCATATAAACAAAAATGCAAAAAATTACACAATATATACAATATTTTTAAAGGTGTCATCCAATTTAAAAAAGCTAAAAATTCGGACAGAACTTATGGGATAACCTGATAATTATATCTTTCTTAAATAATAAGACAATCCATAGTTGACATTGATGGACATATATCCAAGTAGCATAACATAAATGCGGGAGTGCCCAGGGATCGATCCTATGACCACTATTATTCCTAATATCCATTACTTACCTCCCCGATAATATTGTGTCCGAAATGGGTATATTTGCTGACGATACAACACTCTATACAATGTATGATTGAAGAACGGATGTAAAAAAAATCCAAGACAATGGCAGAATTCTTAGAGAATGACCTTCACACAATAGTGGAATAGGGTCATAAATGGAAAGTAACATTTAATGCCAGAAAGATTAAGCTGCTCTGCTTTAACAATTACAAGAACCTATCCAACCACCGATATCCATGACAAATAACTCCCTACTTGAGAATTCTTCCTTCAAACTCCTAGGCTTAACGTTCACATGAAATATAGACTGAAATAAATACATTGGGGACATTGCGAAGACTCTGCAAGGAAGCTGGGCTCCCTTTACCCTGCTAGAAAACTGCTTACACCTGAGAGTATCCTCTACATCTAAAAGGTCGCCATTCACACATGTATGGCGTACTGTCGCCACATCTGGGCTGGTGCATCTACCATTAGTCTCTCCTTTTTTGATTAGGGTCCAAAAAATGGTCTCCAATCTAATAGGTCCCACTTTGTCAACTAGGCTCAAACCCCTGTCTCATCGCCGCAATTTGGCTTCCCTGTGCCTGTTTTACAAGTAGTTTAATGGTAGGTGCTCTGATGAACTCGTTGCACTCAAGTTTCGCCTTTATTTCGGCTCATCAGTAAGACAGATACGAACTCTGGATTCGAAACCCTAGCCTCTTGCTCATCAGCCCAAATGAGGGCGAAACTCGAGTGGTGTACTTTCTGAATTATTGGCTGTCATGGCTCTTGTCAGCTGCGAAGTTGTCTGGGTGTGGAAATAATTATATATATTTTCCCACATTCTGAAGGCCACACACACACACATATATATATATATATATATATATATATATATATATATATATATATATATATATGACGCTTTCTAGATTCCACAATGACACGACGACGACACAAACTATCTTATTAGCAAATGACCGATAATGTTCAATTTAAAGTCATTCGAAACATTAAGAAAAGCATTACCGGTTACGAACTCTGTATAAATTGCCATTACGAGTTGAAGTAATGAGAGTGCGCGACTCATAAAAGTTTAGACCGTTCAATTATGGAGGTTTCAGGTAACTTTCACCCTTCGCTTGTTTAAAGTAATTATTACTTGTTGCCCGTACGTGATACCAGAGCGGAAATGCCTTTACAATTTACAAGCGACCAATTACCGACTGTCTTTTATTCTAGCCAATGTCAATATGCTTAGCACTCTCTAATGTTTACATTATGGATGACATTTCAAGTGGAATTAGATTTCGCCTATAATTATGTTTGTATATCGATAAATTTCTTTGATGTGGGCATATTATTATTTCTTCCCCTTAGGTTTCTTGAATCAAACCTTTGATCATTGCTTATTATTTTATGTCAAACTTGCTGGACGGATGCTCGGCCGTACAATACGCTTAAACATGATATTTTAATTTATGCAGATGGTGTATGTATTATTATAGAATCAATCCTCTATTGATTATTTTAATATAATAATTTGCTAGTGGACTAATTCGCCCCCCAAAAAATAAATAATAATAATAATAATAATAATAATAATAATAATAATAATAATAATAATGTCGTTCATTAAATGACGTCTGTGTTTGTTTACAATATCACATCAATATCACGTCAGCTGACATCTGAGCTTGATGATCTTAAAAACACTGTCTTCTCTTATAGATATAAAACAGAATTTATATAGGGGGATATCTAACGTTACACCGGCCAAGGTTTCACCGGCGTAACATAAAATATGAACCTATAAAAATTATTTTTCATTTACAAGAGAATTAAGACTATTTTTAAGATTGGATTTTTTTTTTTTTTTTTTTTTGATTTTCGACACTTACTGAGTAAATTTCTGTTTATCTATGAACACTGCCAGAAATATAAGTTACCTTTGTATAAAATAATAGGCTCAGCCGTTTCGGAGTATATAACGAAAAGAACTAACCCACTCTAAACGGACTTTTATATAATAGTAGATATAATTGTAGCAGTATTTCAGTGAGCGATGCAAAATCAAGTTTAGAATAAACTTTTCACATAGGTGTAAAAATTAAGTAACAAAATAGAAGCACGTTTCTGAATTTTGGAGACGAGGATTATTTATTTGTATTATTTAGATTCATTGGAATACTATTCTCGTATTGAGAAAATTTCGGTCACTGTCACCTGGGACCTTCTTCGAGTGTTTCTGATTTTTTGGAGATGAGGATTGGTTATTTGTATTATATAGATTCATCGGACTACTGTTCTCATCTTGAGTGTTATTTTTACAACGTTTCGATCAGTTCAAATATTTTTGATTACATTGTAGCATATGAATACCACAGTTTGGACGATCATTTTTTATAACGACGGTTAGGACAATCAACCAATAAGAAGCCTCCAACCTCGTTATAAAAATATCGGATTTAGGATGCAAGTCAGTTCGCTATCATCTCTGTCTCTAAACGACTGAACCAATGCTGATCCGGACTACATTTTTTCTTCGCCGCCATCTTTGTTCTTAAGAATTACTCAACACTCGAGATCGTGACTGCATTGGTTTTTCGCCGATTTGATTTACTATCGCCATCTTTGTTCAACATAATGGCTCAACACTTAACACGGTCCATGGGTATCTTGTCGAACTCGCGACTGTTTCTCTCGATCTCGGGAACTTGGATGGAATTTGGAGCGGAACCTTTACTTACTCCACCGCGGTAGACTGCTCTTGTTCTGTTTGCCATGTTTGGATAAAGGTCCTAAGTAATCCGCAACTGCATTTTTCAGTCGCCGACACTGAGAATTGAACCCTCAACCTTCAGGAGCATATCACTTTTACACTTGATTTTTCCAAGTACAAGTTTATATCGCCGAAACGTTGTGGAAACGACTCTAAAGATGATAACAGTAGTGTGATTAATATAAATCATACCAAGAGAATATAATATTCCGTAAAATTACGATCATAACTATAATCGTATATATATAACTATTGATAATAATATATATATAACTATAATCGTATATATATATATATAACTATAGATAATAACTATATAACAGGGTAACCCGCCGTTGCCCGGTATATAATACTGATCAACAAATGTTTCACAATCACATATATTTATTGTCATCAAAATCGGTGAAATCACCTATTTTTAAATCCAATCGATTTTAGCCCACATCAGCATTCGTTGAGTCGTTTAAAGACAGAGACTGACAGCGAACTAGCTTGCATCCAAAATTCGATATCTTCATAACGAGGTCGGAGGCTTCTCATTTGGTTGATTGTTCTAGCCGTCGTTATAAATAAGATCGTCCAGATGTTGGTAGTCAAACCCTCTATTGTAGTTGGGGAACACATCGTGGTGAGCCGAAAGAAAGCTTCACGAACCCTCTCGCAGTTACTTTATCCTCAATGCATTGAACCCACATTGCACTGTAGAGAACCTACTGTTGATTCTACACAATTATGTCGTATATATAATGGAATGAATTAAAAATTAAATGCATACGTCAAGCATAATATTAAATTGTGTTCTAAACAAAACCATTCATTTCGAACGCGACCTTTAATATCAATAAACGTACTGTTGATTTTATATATCTGGCTTTACTGCTGTCACGTTGATTATGGCTTGAATTTAAGTTCAAAATGTGCAAGTCAAATATCATGGTACAGTTATCCTTTAAACAGGATCATTCATTTCGAACGCGCCACTGTCATATCAAAGAACATACTGTTAATTTTATATGTCAAGCCTTTCTGCTTGTGCGGTAATAAAACTTCTGAGATGTTAGGTCGTGTAAGCCGTTAACTTTATGTCAAAATTGCATGAGGTTCTTTTCATCGAGTTATTTCGATTGTCGACACTTATTGAAGACATTCGGATACATCAACCTATAAAAGAACACTGTCAGGAACATAAAGTGTGTTCGTGTCAAATTTCCAAATAAATGACCCAGCTGTTTTCGTGTGATTAGGGAACAAACGTCCCCCCCACACAAATACATGTTAGATAATATCAAAGATAGTGTTGCGATATTTCGATGTGCTGTGTAAAAGTACGGTTAGAATATAAACGATTTGTTACATAAATTTAAAGTTAGGTAACAATATACAATTCTAAAGACCCCGCTTATAAATGACTAGCCTGGGTGCCTGGCATTGCCCGATTGTTCCGAGGTGTGTGTTGAGCAAAAGAAAAAAAACTGGTAGCATGCAGGAAGGCTCCAACCTAAACCGGAAGTGGTGTAGGTTTAAATTGAGGCTAGACAATCGAAAAGAGAGGGTGGTTTTCGAAAATATCGGCGAAAAAAGCGAACCATTCCTGTAGAAAATTGCCCAGTAAAGGAACTCATGTTTATGACGAATTTATAGACATTTGTCGTCCGAAGGATCGTGTGCAAAGCAATACCGATCTCGTGAAAATCCGTCGCCTCTGTCGAAAGTTTTTGAGAGACATACAAACATACATACATACATTTAAACGGACGGATGAAATTTATATTATACATGACGTAATGCCTGCGTTTTGATCTAGTGTAACAAAACACGGACGCGCATGGCGGCTATTTGCAAATACCGAGCCATATGCCAAATGACGTCACGGCAAGGAAACAGAAAAATGCTACAATAAGGAAAGAGAATACGTTAAAGACGTGGGTAACGTTACAGCCATTACGAGAAGTCACGCATGGCGGAAGAATGAGGAAATAAATATCGTTGTTACAAAAATAAAGGAGTCCAGTTATTACTTGTCCTATGTTCCTCGCGACGTTGACCCCATACAACGTGTTGAGTCCCGTATGTAATACTGCACAACGTTACACTAGGGTTATCCATGTTATCTTATGGATTGGTTTTTGTTGGTAAACGTTGTTGAATACTCCAAGTTTATATTCAGTGCACAGCTTACGACGAAGAATGCAATCATCATTTGGTTTATCAAGGCCGTAGCCTTCTAAGACATTCCGGGTGTAGTGATTACGTCTAGCGTGTTCATTGAATTCTCCATATAACAAAATCTATTCAAATTTGTATATATTTTAATACGATTACCTTGATCTTGATAAAACCCCATTTAAACCTTCTGATTACTATCCAAAATAGGGCGTATACTCAGGTAATTGACGATTAATAATGGGACACAAGATTCGCCAGCCCAAATATGACAACAGTGCTCGCTTGGTTATTTTCATTCGGCACTGGCTTGGTTATTTGCATATATGTGAGATGGCTGCTGCCGCTGCTGCCGTTGTTGTTGCTGCTGCTGTTGCTGCAAACGTTTGCGGCTCTTTTACAAGCCCATTTACGTTTCAGATAGCAATATTCAATTATTTTTTATTTTTTTAGCCTTTTTTTTTACAAGGTGGCCACCACTTATCAAGGCCCGGAAGTCACTCAGGGATAAGGGTTATTGTAAGTACAGTACGTTAGTGTGGAGATTTAAAGTGTCTGAAGACATCCAAGTTGTAGTCCGGTGGGAAGCAGGCAGACGGAACAGAGTTCCACAGGCGTGCAGTTATAAGAAAGAAACTTTGTTCATGGAATCTACGTTTTGATTTAGGAATAGATAAAGAGTGGGGAAAATTTTCACAGTGGATTCAGCTAGACGGGTGTTTTTTGTAAAAGATTGGCGAGAAGGGGACCAGAGATTGCAGTTCAGACGAGCACCTGCCATGGAAATAACGATAAAACCAAGATATGCTTGCAAGTCTCTTCTGTGGGAGAGAGTTTGCAGGGAAGAGAAAAGGGCATCCCCCACTTAGCCACGAAGTCTATTTTGTACTCTGTCAATGCAGGATAGGCTGTTTTTAGCAGCTCCTGCCCAGATATGGCAGCAGTATTCCATCCTTAATCTGATTTTTTTTTTTTTTTGCTTCCACCGCAGAAATGAACAAACGACAGACGTAGGTTGCTTTCCAGCTTAAGGGAGGAACAGACGGTTGTAAGATTACCATTTATAGACCTATTTCATGACCTGGACGAGCAACGCTATCCCGCGCCCCCCAAAGACTGCTCAGTCGTAAAACCATCTACAAAATATAGTTTCTGTACTATAAACAGGCAGCTATCTGAAGATAAGCTTTGAACTACTTCTGTGCAAAGTTGTACTTAATACTTCCAACGTGTTGTGTCTGTACACACTGCGTTGCCGCCATCGTTACAGGACGTGAAGGGGATATGTACAAGAAATATCGATTATAAATTGTTGTACTACATAAATCACCCTCAGAGCATCCATACGCAGAATCAAATGACAAGCAGGTGCAAGCTAACTGGTAGCTGTATCAATCATAGTTTTCCTGATTATCCTTCTCACGAAAGCGCCATTTGTCAAAAGATACTTTCAGCCACAAAAGGTCAGATCACCACTAGCCGCCAGATACTAGACAGAAACACTGTGCCAATGATTATGCTGAATTTTTTTAGATGAGGTATGCATGTTTGGATGGATTTAATTGTTCGGACAATTAGTCTCATCTTGGGTATTATTGGCACAACGTTTCGGCCGTTTAAACCTCCGATCTTCGTAAGGTGTAAACTCCATGTTTTTTTTTTTTACAACTAATGAAAAGGGGGTTAGCTCTGAATTTCAAGTAATTGGACCTTGGGTTTAGGGTATTTCCGTAAATAATAATAATAATAATAATAATAATAATAATTATTATGATAATAATAATAATAATTATAATAATAATACTAATAATTATGATAATAATAATAATTTTTATAATAATAAGTATGATAATAATAACAATAATAAATAATTATAATAATAATAATGATAATAATAATGACAATAAATAATAATAACAATAATAATAATAATAATTATAATAATAATTATTATAATAATAATTGTAATAAAAATAATAATGATAATAATAAATAATAATAATTATTATTATAATAATAACAATAATAATAACAATAACAATAATAAGGGAATGAAGAACACTAAAGCTGCATATCAACAAGTTCTACATTCCCATCACGCATCCCCTATTATTGCTCCATCACCGTTCCCTCATCCCCCCTCATAAAAAGTGTGAAAGCAAATAGTCGAGAAGGGTCGTTGGAATTCAAATTCGGGATCTACATCGTTTACCGTTCTTCCTGTCGCTTCCAAAGGGTCAGCTGACCACTGACTGCCAACTGACTGACTCGCAACTCTCTCTCTCTCTCTCTCTCTCTCTCTCTCTCTCTGACTAGCAGACTGACTGCCAGTTCTTCTGCCCTGACCTGACTAACTCTAGCTACTATATTGAGAACCCCCCTTTCCTCTGACGTCAGAAGTGTGTTTCCCAAACGTGATCAATTCACGTGGCTATGCATATTTGTCCAAAACACACTTCTGCAAACAAACCTATCTTTTAACCTAACCTATTTTTTTAACAATGTATTTTTAATTTGAATTGTCCATTCTTTTTAACTGACATTCTTAATATTCAGTTTTATAAAAGAATGACCATTCAATCCTTTTAACGGTATAAACAATATCTAACTATTTCTAATATAATTTAACAATTAGCCTTTTCAAGAACACGCCCTGCTGTCAACGTCATCAGAGTTACCTCTCCTAGATGCCTGTCTTAACTACGACTAGGGGTGCATCTCTCCTAGTGAATTAATGCGCCTCCAGATACCAACCTGGAAATTTCTTATGACTCGGCGCGGTACGTACAGTGCCTAGATTTCCCACATGGTCACCCATCTGGGACTGGATAGGCTCATCCTTGCTTAACTTCGGTGATCTGGCGGGAACCGATGAGTCAACGTACTCATATGCAAAAGTTCAGATGTAACGCAAGCCAACATTACAAATATTCAAGC
>NC_136519.1:85398773-85401273 GCF_053919585.1 Euprymna scolopes | reverse complement strand
ATATACACACATAAATATATACTTATATATGCATGCAAATATATATACTTATATATACATACATATATACTTATATATACATACATATATATACTTATATATACATACATATATATATATACTTATATATATACATATATGAAGATACACATACATATACATTCACATGACTAAATACAAAATCATACATACATATGCTCATATATACACACATAAACAAACATACATATGCGAATATATATACACATAAACAAACATACATATGCACATATATACGCATAACCACCATATAT
Organism: Euprymna scolopes; assembly: GCF_053919585.1. Taxonomy (NCBI): domain Eukaryota; kingdom Metazoa; phylum Mollusca; class Cephalopoda; order Sepiida; family Sepiolidae; genus Euprymna; species Euprymna scolopes. Next base: position 85,400,980 of record NC_136519.1, on the reverse strand, counting down.
ATTAATATATATACATATACACCGATAAACGCACGTAAAAACATACATATATACTTATATATAGACATACATATATATATACTTATATATACATATATATATATATATACTTATATATACATACATATATATATACTTATATATACATATATATATATATACTTATATATACATATATATATACTTATATATACATAGATATATATATATTTACATATACATATATATATATACTTATATATACATAGATATATATATACTTACATATACATACATATATATACTTATATACTTATATATACACATATATATATATACTTATACATACACTAATATATACTTGTATATACATACATAAATATATATACTTATATATACACACATACATATATATATACTTATATATACATATATATTTATAAACTTATATATACATACATATATATACTTATATATACATACATATATATATACTTATATATATACATACATATATATATACTTATATATACATACATATATATATACTTATATATACATACATATATATATACTTATATATACATACATATATATACTTATATATACATACATATATATACATACATATATATATACTTATATATACATATATATATATATATATATACTTATATATACATACATATATATGTATACTTATATATACATACATATATATATACTTATATATACATAAATATATATACTTATATATACATGCATATATATGTATACTTATATATACATATATATATACTTATATATACATACATATATATACTTATATATACAAATATATATATACTTGTATATACACACATATATACTTATATATACATTAATATATATATATACTAATATATACATATATATATACTTATATATACATACATATATATACTTATATATACAAATATATATATACTTGTATATACACACATATATACTTATATATACATTAATATATATATATACTAATATATACATACATATATATATACTTATATACATATATATAAATATATACTTATATATACATTAATAGATATGTACTATATATACATATATGTATACTTATATATACATACATATATATACTTATATATACATATATATATATATATATACTTACAAATACATACATATATATATATACTTACAAATACATATATATATACCTATATATGTATACTTATTTATACATACATATATACTTATATATACATACATGTATATACTTATATATACATACATGTATATACTTATATATACATACTGTATATACTTATATATACATACATACATATATATACTTATATATACATACATACATATATATACTTATATATACATACATATATATACTAATATATACATACATACATATATATACTTATATATACATACATATATATACTAATATATACATACATATATATACTTATATATACATACATATATATACTTATATATACATACATATATATCCTTATATAAACATACATATCAATACTTATATGTATATACATATATATATACTTATATATACATACATATATATATATACTTATACATATATATATACTTATACATACATATATATACTTATACATACATACATATATATATCCTTTTTTATACATAAATATATATATACTTATATATACATACATACATATACTTATATTAACATACATATATATACTTATATGTATATACATATATATATACTTATATATACATACATATATATCTACTTATATATACATACATATATATCTACTTCTATATACATACATGTATATACTTATATACATACATATATATATATACTTATATATACACTTATGTACATACATATATATGTATACTTAGGTATACATACATATATATACACTTATATATACATACATATATATATACATTTATATATACATACATATGAATACTTATATATACATACATATAAATACTGATATAAACATATATATATATACTTATATATCAATACATATATATATACTCATATATCAATACATATATATATATACTCATATATACATACATATATACTTATATATTCATACATATATACTCCTATATACATACATATATACTTATATATTCATACATATATACTCCTATATACATACATATATATAATTATTTATACATACATATATACT
>NC_136519.1:85258773-85388773 GCF_053919585.1 Euprymna scolopes | reverse complement strand
AGTACGTTGAAGGCAGACATCTTGGAATTAAAAAAACATTTTTTTTATTATAGAAATGCCACGGGGAGATAACTCAGTTTAAAGCTCCGAATCTCCCTCCCCATCTTTAATACTAGCTTTTCTTCCTAAAAATGAAACCTTTTGCTAAGTATCATAGCAAATTGTTTTTTCGCTGTAAAACAAAAACTACTTGATGAAATTAAATGAATTTTTTTTTTCCGGAGATATTCATTCTATAACAGATACGTACAATTTAAACTATTTTTGATGTTTTTTTTTTAATGTTTGATTACACTTTACGGTACTAGTGCACTTACTGATCCGTGCTGAAATAATAACTCTATTATTTAAAAAGCCGTTCTTAACATACGGGAGAGTGTTTTGTACCTATTCTGTACTTTAACCTTACAACTGAATAAAAAAAACATAAAACTTTAATTAAACTTGGAAATACGATTTAAAAAATAGCGCGGATAAACAAGTGCACTAGCACCCACTTTACAAGTACCAAAAATTCTTACGCTTAAATCAAATTAAACACTGAGGATATTACAACTACATTTAGGCCATCACGTTGCAGGAGAAGTAAATTTTTAAGGTACTGTGAACGTTTTTTTTTTTTTTTTTTTTAACTATTTTTCGTTAAGGAAATGTTGATCTTAAAGGACATTTAAACACCGTTTCAATCGATTCCGGCGCGTCTCGTCGAACTCCGGCATCTTTAAGGAATTTCAAACGTAACACTTAGATTCAAGGAGGTAGCTTGCTTTCGTTTCGTGGTTACTTAAAATACGAAAGATTTGATATGATTAAAGATATTGGGTACTAGTGCAGAGAGTGACCCGGACGTAAATAACTTTATTTAAAAAGCCATTCTTAACATGGGGAGGGTGTTTTTTACCTGTTCTATGCTTCAACCTTACAATTGAATAAAAAATATATCAAAACATTAATTGAACTTGGAAATACGATTTTAAAAAAATAGCGCGGATCACTCTCTGCACTAGCACCAGATATTGTAAAAATGATAGTGAATGAAGCTGAAAAGCTATATTTTGGTTTGGATTCTAGGTGATAGCACCAGAGTCGATTGTTCTTTCTACTTTTGAAATTACTATATATTAGGTACAATATAGAATATAATTGGCGATTTAGAAGAGAAGCCGATAAACAACTAAGGTATAAGATCAAATATACAATAAATAAATGATACCATAGCAAATAATATTTACTTCTGTGCGTTCCTGGCTCGTTATTACTTTTTTATTTTAAAGTAGTTTAAGGTGCTCTGTTTAATCTTAAATATTCGTTTTTTACAAACAAGATGACAGCGTACGGTCTTCATGGAAAACAAACGTGCCGCCATATTGTTCGTTAAACAGCCCGAAAAAAAAAAGGGGGAATCTTTGAGATTAAAAAAGAGCGTTTAAAATTTGTTGGAAAAAATAACTGAGAGTAGCTAACCTGAAGTGAGACTGCAAAAAAATACGATATCCTTAGACCTTCTCAGGTCTTGTAACCACAGTAACAAAAAAAAAAAATTAAGTAATTTATTTTCGAAATTTACAAAAGTAAAAAATAGAAAACTTTTGCACAAGGCCGAACATGAGGGAAGGGAAAGGACGGTCTTTGCTGTCTTATGCTAACTAATCTAATCTAACTAGTTCCTACTTTCACTCTACTTCCACCACAATACCACATTCATACTATACATTCATCAGCGTATAAACCCTTCGTCAGTCACCATAAAAAAAGAATGAAGTACTTTTTTCATAAAGGAGGAAGGTTTTTATAACAATTACCTTACTCTATTAGTATAAATAACCACAAGCCTATTCGGTATTTTTTAGATTACGTCCACGTCCACAATTTTCTTTTAAATTAAAACTTGATTAGGTTTTCGACTATGCTGAATACGAAAATGGCATTGAAATTTTGCAGAAATAATTATCGAGATATAAAAAGTTGTATTATGCATTGTATTCTTTGGCGGCCATCCTTTTTACGCGTGTGCAGTGTCCAGTCATAGATGAGTAGATTTGTTTATGCCGCGCGCACGCGCGTAAAGATGGCCGCCAAAGAATACAATGCATAATACAACTTTTTATATCTCGATAACTACTTATTTCTGCATAATTTCAATGCGATTTTCGTATTCAGCATAGTCGAAAATCTGTAAAAGTTGTCATTTAAAAGAAAATTGTGGAGGTGGACCTAATCTGAAAATTTACCATGCAAATTACTTAAAAGCACAAAAGATGAGGCAGGTAATAAAGTGTAAGAATTGAAATTGATTCCACTTACCGGGGGTGGGTCGGAGGGAAGAAAAGACACTGAACTGCTGTTTGCCGTTACTGAGAAACTGGGTGTCTATTTCCTATTAAGTTAAATAGACATTCTAATCACGTTGGAATTCTCGCCACTGAGAGTTAGTATGTATAAAAGGAGTTGTCTCACTACGGGTTGGTGATTAGTTAAGAACCTAGTTACCTAGCTTGTTAGTCGGTTGGCGTTTCTTAGATTGATTACCTCGTTACTGTTGTTCGGCAAACGTTACCTGTTAATTGTTACCTTTACGAGGAAAGAAAAGCCTGCTTGTAAACAACGTCAACATTTCATTGCAAGCCCTTACTGCCTTTTCTTACACCTCCCTCTCCTTGTTGATGAAATAATCCAGAGATAAATTTTATTGGCAATAATAACATTTATTTATTGCATACTTGAATGTTTGACCCCTTTTTTGTTGGCTTCTCTACTAAACCCCTTAGTAATCGATAGGAAACTGTCTCTATAATAAATACGAAATCTGCATATATGAAAATCTAATATTTAGACGCATTTTCCTACCTGACAACGCCGGGTTTCCTGCTAGGGGGTGCTAATGCATTTACTGATGTGCGCTATTTTTAAATCGTATTTCTACGTTTAAATTTTTTTTTTGATTCAATTGTAAGATTGAAGTATAGAATAGGTACAAAACATCCCCTCCCCATGTAAAGAATGTTTTTTAAAGAACCTTATTTCAGCACGGATCACTCTCTGCATGAGTGCCTTTTTTTGTATAACAATTGTGGAAAAAAAAGAATATTTAGAGGGTAAAGTAGATTACCCGGTGATAGCGTAAGCTCCGAGGGAGTGCAAAGGATGCCCTATGTGACCCCCCCTACTAGGTCGAGTAACAAGTATTGTAGTACGGCGAGCAGCGAGTAACTAAGTTGTGCCAACCGTTCACAGTAAGTCATTAACAGAACTGGTACTAGTCAGAGACACTTCTTTTATAACAGAAGAATTGTGCCTCCCCCTACTCCTCCAAGTCTATAAGAGACTCGTCCTCTTACCCACTCAGATTAGAATTCCGCCCTCGAGGCCGGCGCCACCAAGTAAGCAATCTTCTTTTTTTTTTCTTTTTTTTTTTTCTCACACACTCCCGACAAAAACGAGAAAAAAAAAAACAAAATGTAGAAGAGAGAAAAGAAAAAGAAAAAAGTTACATAAAAATGACAGACCACCAAAATACTTAATCAAAAAACAGCTGTTAGTACAATATAGCAGTAGTCGATCAGTCCAGATATCAATCAAGCAGGCAGCAGGCTAGGTCTACCCCGTCGTTTTTTAAGGGGCGCGCATTCTGGGCAATACCACTTTTGCCTGTTGGGAAGTTCTGAGTCGATAACGACACATCGGAAATGGTACCAATCGTCGCACGAGTCACACCCGATCATATTCTGATTCTGCTGCGGAGAGCTGCACAGGGGACACAACCAGACCTGCGCTTCAACACTAGGGGTGAATCCAACGTCTCCCCTCCCTCCGCAACAGGATGTCCTTCAAAAGTCCTAGAAAGCTCTAAGAGGTACAGATGTTTCAGGGAATGTACTTCCTCCAAGTCCTCCCCTTTTTGAACACAACGACACCATCATGGCCTGGAATCAGTTCAGTAATACGGTCTGGGTTTCAAAGGACTCTTAATCAGCACAACATCATCCTTCTGGAGGCGGGTTCTTGTACTGAGTCGGGACCGACCAGGAATCTTCCTTCCCAGCCCGAGCAGGTACTCTACATACCATAGTTTGTGGAAATCTGTCAGACATTGGTCCCTAAGTTCCAAGGTTTGAATTAGCCTCTCCCTGCTGGGAGGCAACAAGGTTGTTCTATCCTCTCTATCCAGTCGTATCAATAGCCCGGGGCTCTGATTGGGCTTAAGGAACATATTAAGGGTAATTGGAGTAGCATTTTTGTCGGCTGACACCTGGTAAGTAAGAGGCCGGTTATTAACAGACCTCTGAATATCCGATAACACTGTCAGAAGGGTAAAGTAATCCAATCTACCCCTGCCAAGAATCTTAAATAGGCAGTTCTTCATGGTCTTGATACATCGCTCCCATGTTCCTCCATACCAAGGAGAGAACAAGGGAATGGTTTTAAGTTTTAACTTACAAGGACCGTATTTTCTTTGATAGTCCGTAAAAAGAGAGAGACGGTCGAAAATCTTTCCACTTCCTATAAACGTTTTCGCGTTGTCACTATAAAGGGTTTCGGGAACGCCATATCGGTTAGTAAATCGAACCAGTGCCTGGAAGAAAGAGGGTACGCTCATGTCGGGAACTACTTCAATGTATATTGCTCTGATATTCAAGCAAGTGAACAGGAGCAAGTACATTTTCGTATCTCGTTTCCCGTCACTCACCCAAAGATGGCCAGTAAAATCAATCCCAGTGTGTTGATAGGGGACTCTGAAATCGGTACGGTGCGACGGCAGGGCAACAGCAGCAGCATTCGGCGTCACTGGCGTTGAGTTATAACGTTTACATCTGGCACAAACAGCCAGTACCTTATTCACAGCTTGTCGACCTTGCGGGACCCAATAACCGCTTCGCCTCAACTCCGCTAGCGTTGACCCAGTTCCAAGGTGGCAACACCTTTCATGACAATCTAAAATGATGAGTCTGGTAACAGGATGATGTTTCCCTATCAGAATGGGGTTTTTAACTTCATAACCAAAGTGGGAAGATTGGTTGATTCTTCCCCGAGATCGAATCAAATCGTCAGGGTCCAGAAAAAGATCCAGAGCACGAACCCTAACTGGCATGGGTTTACCACTCGGCTCCTTTAGGTACTCCACTTCCACGGGAAATTCTTGCCGTTGCACTGTCTTCATAAGGTAGATCGCTGCCTTAGAGTTGTAGTCCCATTGTCGATTAAATCGGATGGCTAGGAACTTAAACACCAAGGCAGTAACAGTCAGTAAACCAGAGAATGAGGATAACCTCTGAAAAGGTATGGCCGAAGTGTACTCTTGATCGTGGATCAAAGAACAATTTGCTGAACTGCGGGTCATTCGCTGGCATATCTCACTCAAACAGGGCATATCCTGTCCTGGCCATTGAGATATTCCTTCGCATAGCCAGGAAGGGCCTGAACACCAAAATTCCATCTTGGATTGGAACTTTCTCAATGTTAATCCTCTTAACAAATCCGCCGGGTTGAGTGTACTATCAACATATCTGAAGAGTCTTCAAGCCATAGCGAGACTCCAACTACACTTTCATCTGCAGAAAGTCTTTAAGTCTATTTTTTGCAAAAACATTTTTGCTAGCCATGTTTTGAGATAAAATCCAGGACAAGACCACCTGTGCATCCGTGGCTATACACAAATTCTCGGGAACAAATCCTTCACAATTGTCCAGGATTGTGGGGAGACACTTGAAGGCGAGGAAAACGGCCATTAGTTCCAACACAGGCAAAGTCTTGTCCTTCATAGGTGCTACCTTAGCTTTCGCAAATAATAAGGATGACCGACCATTTTGTACGATATACACAGCAAACCCATATGCTTCCTTGGACGCGTCGCAAAACAGGTACATATCTCCAGGCAGCCCTGCCATAAGCGCCTTGCGCAAAAAACGGAAATCACTCAACCCTGAAAGGTCCCTGGCTAGTTCTCTCCAATCGCTCAAGATCGCTGGCTGGAGTGGATCATCCCAACCTGCACCATTCTTCCACATGGATCTGATTAGCACTCTACTGCGGATAGTAACCGGGAGACATAGGGACAACGGATCGAAGACCTTAGCTGACTCTGAAAGAACACCTCTCTTAAGAATGAGTACGCTGATGGCCTAACTCCATCACGGCACATCTTCAGTCGTCCCTGAATCTTCTGAGTCAATGACTCCCTTCTGCGTAGGAGCTGCTCTTTCGTGACGTTCATGACAGTAGTTAACCAACGAAAGAGTAAGCAGCAAAGCCTTTGCAAGATGTGGATAAAAAAAGACTATTTAGAGGGTAAAGAAGATTACCCGGTGATAGCGTAAGCTCCGAGGGGTTGCAAAGGATGCCCTATGCGACCCCCCCTACTGGGTCAAGTAACAAGTATTGTAGTACGGCGAGCAGCGAGTAACTAAGTTGTGCCAACCGTTCACCAGTAAGTCATTAACAGAACTGGTACTAGTCAGAAACACAATTCTTTTATAACAGAAGAATTGTGCCTCCCCCTACTCCTCCAAGTCTATAAGAGACTCGTCCTCTCAACCACTCAGATTAGAATGCCGCCCTCGAGGCCGGCGCCACTAAGTAAGCAATCTTCTTTTTTTATTTTTATTTTCTCACACAATTTTTTTTACTGTCATTTTTTGTCTCTCGAACGAAAAAGTTCAAAACAAATAAGCAAACTTTTTAAGTTTTTGTGTAACAATGAAACTTGTCTATTCCGAAAGCCGTTCTTAACATGGGGATGTTGGGGGTGCAATGCGTGCACATTCATTTTCGCCCACATCCATTCTCAGATCTTTTGGCGTTGATGAACTTCTCGACACAGGAAACGCAGTTTTTTTTTGTTTTTGTTTTTTTTCCAGAATTTTTTCTTGACAATATGAGACCGCTTGTTCCGGCGTCATTAAATATTTTTCCTAACTGGAGACATTCATTTTTTTTTTTTGTTTTGTTTAAACAGTAAAAAAAAGTCTGTTAGACGTGCGTGCTACTTAATAAATTTAATGATTTTTATTTCCTTTCAATTTTTGTTTCGAAAAGTCCGTCTGCTACTTTGCAGTACCTTGATTGGATGATCGACGTCTTACGTCACATTACAAGCAAACCCGAGCGTATAACGTCATGCTCCAAGCAAAGCCGATCGGACGCCGAGTTACGTGTGGTTCAAATTATGCACAAGTACCGAAAATATAAACTGCTGCAGTTATGATCTCGCGATTTCCACGAAGTTACTCGGGTGTGCCCGGCAAATGAGAAACGGAAACGGTCGACAATAATTTTTCTGAATATTAAAACATTTTTTCCATGGTAATCTCCAAAAATACCGTTAGGGCTTACAATATGGCCGCCAGAAGAGTCACGTGATCTGGTTGATCCAAAACATGAATCGCCGTATTACGAAACCGGAAAACGCAGTACCACTTGTTTGTTCTGAATAAAATACTTTTTATAAACACTGTTTTAACTAAAAACAACCTAAGATTGTTTCTCAAAGTTTGCCTATTTTTATAACAACATTATATCAACAAAAAATTAAATACAAACAAATTGTGATTGTTTGTCAAAGTTTGCCTTCAAGGCTGCGTTTTCCATTTGCACGATTCATGTTTTGGATCAACCGGATCACGTGACTCTTCTGGCGGCCATGTTGTAAGCCCTAACGGTATTTTTGGAGATTACCTTTTCCATTGTATTACTTAATGAATTTCAGTGATCCTCGCCATTCTTAACTTGGAGGTGGTTTAACAATGTTTCTTTTTATTTTATTTATTTGGTGCTAATATACCTACTGACCGCGCTATTTTTTAAATCGTATTTTCAAATTTAAGTGTTTCAGCCTCATTCACTATCATTTTTACAATATCTTTAATCGTATAAAATCTTTCGTATTTTAAGTAACAACGAAAGCAAGCTATCTCCTTGAATCTAAGTGTTCCGTTTGAAATTCCTTAAATTCCAGAGTTCGACGAGACGCACCGGAATCGATTGAAAAGGTGTTAAAATATCCGGTGCTAGTGCACTTACGGATCCGCGCTATTTTTTAAATCTTATTTCCAAGTTTAATTAAAGTTTTGTTTTTTATTCAATTGTACGGTTAGAGTATAGAATAGTAACCAAACACCCTCCCCATGTTAAGAATGGCTTTTTAAATAGCGTTATTTCAGCACGGATCAATAAGTGCACTAGTACCAAATATCCTTGAAGATCAACATTTTCTTAACGAAAAATAGGGTGCTAATGCACTTATTGATCCGCGCTTTTTATTAAATCGTATTTCCAAGTTTAATTAAAGTTTTTTTTTTTTTAATTCAATTGTAAGGTTAAAGCACAGAATAGGTACAGAACACCCTCCCCTCCCCTTGTTAAGAATGGCTTTTTAAATAACAACGTTATTATTTTAGCACGGATCACTTTCTGCACTAGTACCAAAACATATCGTGAAACTTGAATTTAATCTGGAAAAAAATACTATTTAAAAATAGCGCGATAGCAAACGTGGACAAGCGTCGACAATTCTAGAAGCTAAGTATTATGCAGAATACGGACCGTGTTGAAATAATGTTATTTAGAAACCAATTCTTCGCAAAGGGCAGAGAACTCTGCAAGCCGAACAAAACTGGAATGTCTGAAGATATTGACTTCATGAATAAAAAATGCACCAACCATTATGAACCGTTCGCCAGTTAGTCAGAGATGCGTTCCTTTTATAACAAAATATTCGTGCTTCCCACTACTCCTCCAAGTCTATATGAGATTCTTCCTCTTAAACACTCAGATTGGAATTCCGCCCTCGAGGCTGGCGCCCCCAACATAAGCAATCCGTTTTTTTTTTTTTTTTTTTTTTTTTTTTTTATAAACTTTCTCACTATAATTCAATAACTTGAGTTTTATTTCTTCCGCCCGTCACACCAATAATTTCCTGGGTAAGGTTAACACTTTTGTCCGAACTTCCAACTTCTGTACACGTAACGCACCTTCTCTCAACTCCCAATGTACTTCTGCTAATTCAACTTATTTTTTCGAAATCCAACTTCAAAATGAACGACCCTCTAAAAAAAAAAAAATTAACCCTCTTATCTCAAACTAGGAGCATCTCATTTGCATATCGAGTGGTCACATTGCAGGCATATAAAGAGATAAGGCAGCCAGTTTTGTTTCTTTCTTATTCATTCATTTTATTCCACGGCCGACCCGTTGAATTATGCACACGTGCTAGTTAGGTAAGTCGCACGTTTCCCTACACTCACAAATGGGAGAATGAGATAATTATCGATGTTTATGTGTTTAGTTATTACTTGTGCTATGTTCCACTGCTACAACGTTTGTAAACGCGGGCAACGTTATACGTTCATAATACAGACATTGTGATTTCTCTATTTTAATTGCCGCCACAAGTGCCAATTTGAATAAGCACCCGAATAAATATTCCAGAACACGAAATAATCGTACCTTCAAAGTCTATTTACTGGTACGCTTTTAAATGTCGGAAGAGAGAAGAGACGCCGAATTATTCGCGGATCACGAATTTCAACTTTGTTTTCAGAAATTAATAACCTTAAAATATCTGAATATTTATAGTTGTCTTTAATGACTTTAATAATTTTTTCTTTTTTTTTCATATTTCCTGCGTCTATGATTCTCCTTTTAGGTAAGTTTTTTTTTTTTCATTTTTAATATTCAGTATTCGATTATGTATGAATTTTGAGGTGATGTGAATATTTACATAAAACGTGGCAAGTATGTATATTTAAATGCGATGATTTTCAGTTTAGCAAAGATATTAAAAAAAAAAAAGACTTATATAAAAATCTCTTTACGTGCCCGTTATGGAAGGGTTTTCTTATAAAAGAAAATAACTTAAGTTGATCAAGTATTTCTTTTTACTGTGGAAACTTTCTCCACTGAAAGGTAGAGGTTAACAAGGATTTTGCAACAATGTTTTTTTTTTGCGACCTGTGACTAGGTAAAAATTGTAGAACCTTGTCGGTCTGGTAATAAGGGTAACGATACAATTTCCTTCAACTCCAATCCCAAACTGAAATCACAACCAAAATTCAGTTCACTCCATCCCTCTTATAATCCAGTTAACCAATTAAATAAGTTAAATGTAACAACTACCAATATAAAGAGTCATCACCCACACAAAAGGTTTTTGCTGTCACTCTTCCTGAGAGTCGCAGGTAAGTGCTCCAAGTTTTCTCAACATTACAAAGGAAAATCAAATTAGTCAGACCCACGCGTTGCAGACATTTTGGCAAAAGGCGAAAGGGGCGCCAAGGGAGATAACTAATTTTTGAAGTTTGGCAAAACACAGTTTTGAATAATTTTTATATATTCCAGTTTTCTTTCTGCTTTCGATTTTCCAAAATTTTATTTGTTTTTCTATGTTCGTGGGTTGATCGCCAGTGGATAGTGAGGAATTCAAATCTGCCTTCTTCGTTCGCATAATTAAATTTGGGAGGAGGGACACAAGGGGGCGGTGGAAGCCGCGGCCACCAATTCACGTGGCCTCCCAATTAAATTATAATTGAGTAAAAAAAAAAACAGCGCGAAAGGAAATAATAAAGACAAGCGCCCTGTTTCAAAAAAAAAAACATTGCTTGCACGGAGAGGGCATTTCAATGGCGACCCACCCCCACATACACAAACCCAACCCCACATACACAAACACACACACACACACAAATAAAATGTTGGAAAACCAAAACCAAAAAAGAATATCTAAAATCATTAAATCAATGCGTTTTGGAGAATTTATCTCCCATGGCATTTCCAATTTCGTAGCTAAATTTGTTAAAACGCCTGCGTCGCAAGCGATATAAATTTTCCCTGTAAAAAACCTACTTGATTAAATTAATTTTTATTTGGAGAACTCCATTCCCTAAGGTGTACGTACATAGATTTTTTTTACTTTCGTTTTTAAATATTTTTGTTAAAATGCATAAGCACCTTAAAAGCTCCAAAACCAAATTACAAAATACAACCAATTAACTTATACCTAACACAAGGGATCCTGGATATGACCTGAAACTAAATCCGATAGTGAGGCCCCAGCTTGCGGACTTTGGGGGAGTGTGGAGCCACCCTTTAATTGTCATTGCTCCCAAATCCACTCTAACACGGAGTGGTAGTATCTGATAGGTTCCCAACTATGGGTTAAATAGAAACCGACTTGAAAAAAAGTATTCTATTAAAAAAAAAATTCTTCAAATCACTGGATTCGACATTAAATAACCTGAAAAGTGTTGATATGCCGTAAAATAAAAACAACCAAACCGAATGCAAGGACATTAAAATTTCTATCAACCTGTACGGGTCTAAAATGCGGAAGTTTTTAATGTGTCTTTGAATACGATATCTGAAAGTCCACGAATCGAATGATCAAAAACATGGCGTTAATTTTCTAGGCACGTTGCTCAAATTTATATATCTACTGGCTGAAAATATAAAAGGGTACTAGTGCACTTATTGACCCGCGCAGTAATGTTATTTAAACAGCCATTCTTAATATGCGGAGGGAGCGTTTTTTTGCCTATTCTGTCATTTAACATTACAATTTAATAAAAACAAAGATAAAATTTAAACTTAAATACTTTTTAAAAAATAACGTGGATCAATAGCACTAAAAAAGTTACACTAATAAAATCTAAGTCCGCTTGTGGTGTTTGCCAATCGGACTTAGGGTCAATAACTAATTTATAATGTAACGCTGTGGTTTCGGAAAACGCTGAGAAACCTGAAGACATGCGTGTCAGATAGAATGTAAACGTTAGGAATGCTAATTTGATAAAAAATTAGAAACAAGTACAGAGTTTTAGTATTGATAAGTTGGTAAACAGATTTATGATAGGCATCGCGACATGGTCATGAGTGATGCGTATTGATTGCGCTGACATCAGAAGGAATGTTTTTGTACATGTAAATTTTAGAGTTGGGAGTAAGTTTCAGAGAGACTGACGTGAGGGAACGACCTAGCAGCCGGTCGATGAAGGCTTGGAAAAACCCGATGAAGCTTTCGGGTTTATGTTAAGATACAGATACACAGACAGCATGCATCTTTCCAATAGCGAAAGAACTGGATTAAAGTTGCTGAAAATGCAACCGGAAGTTCTGGTTTCTTTGAGTAGTTTTGTGAGAATTTTGAATAGGTTGACTTGCCGAGGGTAGGTCGGTGGGGAAGAAAGGAATGCTGATAGCTGTGACCAACACGGCCGGTGGTCCGTTAATCAAAGAACCTGTCATTTCCGTATGACCATTTTAACGGTTGCTTCTGTCGTGGTTGGGCAACTTCTCCTGACAAAGTAGGTAGTGCGTCGCACCCCCGGATGTCCACTACCTTTGTGAATAGCCATGATTTGACTCTCATCCAGCTCGTCTGTGTGAACCGCGCCTATCACCGGGTCAGGCCCGTTTTTCTTTTTCATTGCCTCAAACCATGTTTGTGGTACTCGTGTCAATCGGTCAGCAATGTTTCGTTTTTCTCCAAGACCGACACCGGTCTGCATGTAAAATAGTCCTAGAGCATCCTGTATCAATAAGCGCCAAACATCGTGTCCCGTCAACCTGGATGCTTATCAACGGGAGCGTCGTGCTCGCATCTTGGTGGGGAAGGAGACTGGTGCTTATGCGTCCTCCCTGTGCTCGTTTCCCGAATGTGCCAAAAATACGGGGACACTAAAATAAAGTTTATTAACGTGTAAAAAACGATTAAAATATTGGCACAACGAGGGGAAGGGCGGGAGAAAAGATTCAAAGTTCTCCAAAGAGAAACAATGCGTTAGATGTTTCTTTCTGCCGGCACAAAGAAGGGCCATAATTTGGTTGACAACCCGTGCTGTGCCGATAGATATAAAATAGAATGGTTCGAGATGCTACATAGAGCGGACTCCAGAAACCATTTAAAGATTTTGGAGTCTGTCTGTATTGCGGTGCGGAAACCTTTTTTTTTTTTTTTTTTTTTTTTTTTTTACACATTCAATAGTTCCCCATTAGAACTCTTTACTTTCGACATAGTATTATTTTACGCTATTGATTTTCTCCTGCTGAGATGATAGCTAAAAAAGCTCTCGAGGACTTCTGCCCATTATATTTAAAAATAAGATATATTTGCTACATAACCCCCGAATTTAAGCGACGACGAAGCTGGCCAGTAGCAGATTAATCATTTTCGGAATGCTAGACGCAGCATGTGCTGGTGACAACTCCATTTATTGTCTTGGCCCTGTTTTGCCATCAAGAACTAGTGTTTCTGGACGAGAGTGGTTGACCCACTTTAAACTAAGTCAAGCATAAATGGAGTAAATACACAACTGTTTGTAGGTCTTATTGTTTGTAGGCCTTATAGTCATCCATACGTGAGGAACTATCACGTAATAAATTGCCGAAAGAAATTATCGTATTTTTTAGCAAAATGCGCAGTTATTTATCGATTCTTTTTCGTATCGATTCTTCAAAGCATTACCTATTTATTGGTACATTAGCACTATTTGTCCCCCTAAAAGAAAATTGTTAATTCTTCAACGATGTAAAAGTAGTGTTTTTCTGTAAAAATAATGTTTTTGGTAATCTGAAAGATAAAGATATTTGACGAATTTTACACTTCAAAAGACGAAAAATTAAACACTTGCAATTTGGATTTTCAGCCTTAAACACTTATACGTGCAGTGTTGATTTTCTTTTGTATTATCTATAATTCCCATATAAAAAAAACAACCCTGGTGTCTGTCTCGTTAGGTGGCATTGTAGATAGGAGCAGTCTCTATAACCAGTGTCTATGAACGTGTCTATTTAATGTGAGTGCCCCTTAACTATGTGTGACGTCTTTAATACGTGTTCGACGTCTATAGGAGTTACGTAGTTTGTCGTGCCTCAGGAGTTGTAATTCTTCTAACATATTAAGTGTATATAACATTTATTAGCCAACGGACAGTACAAGGGACGGAACACTTCTCTTCCGAGTTCAACATCGGCTAATAAAGGAAACAGTCTGTCCACCTTGGTAAACCACAACCAAAACGGAAGAAAGTATTTTTGACGTCTCTTTAAAAATGGTACTTATGCAGATAGTGAGCCGTACTGAAATAATGTTATTTAAAAAGTCATTCTGAATAATAAAACGTTTTATATTTTTTTGTTTCTTACGACACTTTTATATCTTTTTAGAACAGTCCTGTTTTGGAAACGACTACATTTTGAAACAATAGATAATAACATTTTACAGCTCCAGACATTAGTTTGAAAATATATTCTATAAAAATATTCGTCTCATTATGGGTTGAATTATGTCTGAAGAGAATTGCACCACTTTCTGCCCCCTTAAAAAGTTAATTCGATGTATAATAAGGGCTATGTATGTAGTGATGTGGTTCTCGGTTGATTGTCTGTGTCGGATATACACTCGAGCGTCAAAACAATGAAAAGAATGTTGTTATAGCCCTGATAATGATACAAGAGCGTATGTCTGGAACCCTTAATCGATTTTTCGGTACTCATGTACTTATTGATCCGTGCTGAAATATTAACGTTATTATTTAAAAAGCCCTTAACATGGGAAGGGGTTTGCTACTTCTCTATGGTCGACACTGTCACCTAGCGGAAACAAAATGCATCTTTCTGAGACTGCCTCCCTCCTTCCACCTAGCGGAAAAATTCACTTTTCTTAGACTGACACTGACCTCCCACAACCACCACAATTGGTCATTTTTATACATTCGGGCCACCTGAACAATTGTCTATTAAATGGCAACTTGTTTACGTTTTCGACTATGCTGAATAAGAAAATATTTAAATTTTGTAGCAACACGTAGTTTGAGATATAAAGACTGCTCCCCTCTCCCACTTAATTAAATTCAATTTTTACGATATTTGTAAGTTGAAAGTACAGAATATTAACAAAACACCATCCCCTCTCCATGTATAGCATGCGTTACTAAATAATATTTCGGGTTTGTAAGAAAATACTAAATAGAGTATATTAAAACTCAACACTCTTTAAAATTACGACTTATGGGTTTTCGGATATGCTGAAAACAAATATCACGTTTTAGCTTATCCATCCGTTTCAACAATCAGGAATATTTTGATCTATAGTTGTAATTGCTGGTTTCGCAATATCCTTTTCAGTACCGCGAATGCTTAAACGGATTGATGGGACAGAAGAAATGTATCTGTGTTACTGGATGTATCTTTTTCTGAGAACGATGCAGTCCATTGGGAGTAGTGAGCAAACATGACCACAACACATCGAAGGGAAGGTCGAGGATGAAGGACAGGCATCTGGAGTAAATGTTTCAATCGATCTGCGTCCGGTGCTATAAAATATTTGCTTATAGAATACATTGATTTAGGGTTAGGGTTACATTGTCCAGTCCAAACGAGTATTTGTCGTCGTTTAGGATGAAGTATTTGTCAACAGCGGACAGGAACCGCCTGAGACTTCCGTGTTCTTTTTTATTATGGGCACATATGTGACGTTTTCAATGTACGCAATGTGCCTTTCAGTTTCTCCTCCATTATTTATTCGACTATCCTTTGGATACTGGCTACTCCGTTCGTAACACCAAAAGGAATCCTGCGAAATTGATATAGCCGACTGTTCGCCTTGAAAGCTGTGTATAGTTTGTCTCCGTCTAATTTCACGTCCAGAGTGCTAAACATGCGATATTTAGTTTTTCACCTACCGTGTCATCTATCCTGCATAGTGGGAATGCGTGCAAAAGAGTAAATCTATTTATGGTTTGAGAGTAATCTATAACCGTTTTTTTAATGGGTTTCAGTAGTGGTTAGACTAAGACTATGGCAACATCGTATTCTTTTCATTGTTTTTACTCTCTAGTATATATCTGAAAAAGTCAGACACAGTTATTCAACTGAGAACCACATTTATATAAAAGCCTATAAGATATCAAGATACACATTTGAGTCGAACCAATGAAAAGAATATGCTGTTGTCATAGCCCTAGTTATTACAACCTGAGACCTCCAGGGTAATTTGCTAGGCTCGATTCTACCCTCCTCGAGTAGTCTTATCTCAGAGTCAATGATTTTTATGTTTTAAGATAAAACGCCTGCTCCTCACTGCTATGGGTTTGCAATTTTCACTGAGGTTTTCGAAAATTGACGGATACTGGAGTTTTGCTATCACCGATCCCCACATTTTTAATTGAAAATTGAACCGCCAAACGGAATTTCAATCTGAATGTTGCTGCAAAAACTCGCGTCCCAGTATTTCGCAACAAATGTTTTTCATTACGGATAATTTAGTGGTTTTTATGGGAGACGTCATTAAATAGTAAGTCCACCAAACAATAACCACTTGTGCAGACAATGACGCGTTTGCTGTTACGCTGCTGAGGGAGTGGACAAAATACAATTTTTTTTTTTTTTTAAAGCTTTCCTTGAAAAACTTTTCTGAACTCCCGGTATCGAAGACCGCATTCGTAGATCCACTGTTAATTTTTACTTTTACAATAGTTTTTGCAAGGAAGTCAAGGGAGGTGGCTTAAATTGCAGATGAATTTTGACAAGTTGCTTTATGTATGTAGCGTTCAGTACATTGATTGCTTCTTTGTAAGTAACGCAATCCGAGATTATTTCGTTGACTGTGAGACAGGTAATTGGTTAGGAACGCACGCTTACTGATGTGTCCTCCCGGTCTTTCTGAATGTAGAACCTCGATGAAATTTGTAAATGTTTCCCGCCAATGTTTCCAGCATTTGTCGGCTGCATTGCTTCTGGGATCTGTTGTAAATCGCTCCGGTAGCATAAATTGTTCCATTCTTAATTGAATAAATTGTAAAGAAAACAGGACAAGAGATTCCGTTTAGTAATCTTTCATTCAATTAAGAATCTTGCTACTCGTCTACTTGACAAGATGAATTGTACAGCTTTTATAGTTTGGATTATCCAATGGGAGATAATCCCTATTCGCAAAATGAAGTTTATAGGAGTATAGATTTATTTAAAGACAGCCACATAAAGATAGCCTTATGGCAGGGGACTTGTGAACGTGTCAGATATGCAGGGTGTCTCAAAAATGTTGACGTCATTTTAAATGCCAATATATCGGAAACTACTCAACCTATCTTTATGAAACTGCACAAACTTTGTTGAACATCGTAAGCTCTATTAGTTAATATCTTAAAGTAAAAAAAAATGGATTCTATGACCGATTTCATAATTTTTACAAACGTTCAATATGAGCGCCACACGTGAATCTGCATACAAAGTCGGGAATACAAACTCATGCGAAACACGTTGCAGCATGTCTTTAGTAACATTCTCCAGTGTGGCAGTGATTCTCTGCTTGAATTCTTCAACATTAGCAGAATTTTTTTTAAAGGAGGCACGCAGCACTGTATTGAGTGACTGCGTTCGAGCATATTCCAACATGCAAAATTATTTCTTTTGAAGATAACATCATTTCTTAATCCGAAAAAAGATATCAAACATCTATTATATAAATCTCACCTGTTTGTTTAAATGTATGTATGTATGTATGTATGTATGTCTGCCTAAAACTTTCGACAGAGGCGAAGAATTTTTACAAGATCGGCATCGTTTTGAAGCGAGACCTTTCGGATCACAAATATAGAAAACTTGGCTAAAAACGTTAATTCCTTCACACTCAAGCAGGCAGTTTTCTACAAGAATTTTTTTTTTAGTCGCTTTTTTTTTTTTTTTTTTTTTTTTTTTACAAGTCATCATATCAGTTGGAATAACTTTACTAATTTCAACGTTCCGAACTTCCGGTCGCGTCATGGAGTAGGGGTAAGATGTCAGGTTTTCTTTCACTTTCTTTTCCACCTTCGCCTCACGGGTTCGAGCCTTCTTGCCAACTATCACTTTTTTTTTTCTTTTTTTTGCTCAACACACTTCCACACACCCAGGTAACGCCGGGCAACCAGGCTTGTTTAATTTAAAATCTTCAACTGTTTCTATATAAGCTTTGAACATTTTAGGTAATTTTAACGAAAATTGCCAAAATTATTGCCTTGCGAAATGACGTCAATTTTTTTTTTTTTTCGAAAACACTGTAGAAATAGATACATTTTCACCTCACTAAGCATAATCACATAGTACGTAAAGGCACCAACGTAAAATAGTGTTCTTCAGAGAAACGGCCACTCTACTCCGCTTGCTTTAATTTCTAGTCCAGGAGATTGTCATCCGCAACATAACGATCCAATTTTTTGCTTTAAGGCCAAACAGCTTTTCTTATACGGTACAATATAAACGACTGTCACAATGTTTATTAGGAATATGTTGAGGATCTTATTCTGAAGGACGAACGTGGTTCGAATCAAAAAGCGAGTTAACTTACAAATTAGACTGCTTAAAATTCTTCATATGCTGCCAAATATTTGATTCAATAAAACCAGAAAAGAAATCGCAATTAAATTAGTGATGCCTGCAAAAACACCTGATGCTGTTTTGGAAAGGGAAAGAGAGGGTCCTTTTTTTCTTCTTTTTAATCACATCTTGTAGTTGACAAATCCATTAATATTCCAATTAAGCAAAAAGACAAAATTAATTACTTTTTCCTGTTGCTTTTTAATTAATAATTAAAATTTCCAAATGCAACAGGTGTTTGCAGAGTTTTTAGTTTGCGTTAAATCAAGTTTGCAATCTGAGAAATAAAATCACACAAAAAAATGTTTGAAAAACTCTAAAGGCTTATTTCCGCTCGCTTTGAGTTTTTCAGTTTGTTTTTCAAAGTTCGTTTTTTTTTTCATAGTCTTTCTCGCATTACTTTACCGTTTTCTATTGTCACACTTTAATCTTTTCTGTTGTCGCTCCCCATTCTTTAATCGGCTTTCTCCCCCCCCCCCCCCCCCCGAGGTTCCCTCATTCTTTTTCTAGACTTCCTCGTTTTCCTCTTCCAGGCTACCTCGTTTCCCCTTTTTTCGTCTCGCTCCGTTTTCCCTTTCGTCGTGTCGCGCCCGGTTTTCCCTTTCGTCATGTCGCGCCCGGTTTTCCCTTTCGTCATGTCGCGCCCGGTTTTCCCTTTCGTCATGTCGCGCCCGGTTTTCCCTTTCGTCATGTCGCGCCCGGTTTTCCCTTTCGTCATGTCGCGCCCGGTTTTCCCTTTCGTCATGTCGCGCCCGGTTTTCCCTTTCGTCATGTCGCGCCCGGTTTTCCCTTTCGTCATGTCGCGCCCGGTTTTCCCTTTCGTCATGTCGCGCCCGGTTTTCCCTTTCGTCATGTCGCGCCCCGTTTCCCCTTTCGTCATGTCGCGCCCCGTTTTTCCTTTCAGATCGTCCTGTTTTCTTCTCGGTTTTCCCTCTATTTTATTTCTCAGGTCCGCCACTACCTGTCCATCACTTGAGTCCTCCCGCTCGCTGCCTATGTTTCGGGTCACCCCGCTACTGTTCATTTTTTTTGCCTACTTGCTGTCTTTTGCCGTTTTTTTTTTGTTTTTTGTTTTTTAGGCCCTTTCCTATTGCTGTCCTCTTATTCAGGCCCCTCGTCGTTGCTGTGTTTTTCTGGACTCTTCCCATCGCTGCCATTTTTCTAATGGCTCGTCTTCCTTTCTACCCCCTTTTTTGAGGGCGCAATCCTCCTCCTCCGTCCCTTTGAGGGACCCATCCTCCTCCCTGTCCTTTTCTTCGGCCATTCCCCACTGTATATTTTAAACCCCACCCAACCGCTTTGCTTTTCTCTGCTCTCTTTGCCGTTATTTTTTTCCAGCCACCCCTACCCTTTTCTCTTTGTTTCGCCCCCCCCTCGCTATCCTTTACTTGCAATTATGCCAACATTTTCAGACTCCATTTGTTAAATAAAAATTTCATACACAATGGCCGTATTTCGTCTATAGAGACAATAGCGTGGTAACTCTCTGCACAAGTATTCACAGGGAACTGAAGATTCGGAAGATTTGCGCGAATGTATCAGTCGACAACTCCATCCTTGTAAGACTACTTGATCAAGATGGGCATCAAAGCAGTTTCTCACCCTCTATACTCCAGCTCTTGTTACCTGAGGCTTTTGGTTCTTTCCTAAGTTTCAGGAAAACTTTAGAAGCTGTCGTAATGGGAGAATTGACATGAAAGAGGCTGTGATTAATGTCAATTATACGCTAACACAAGAGGACTTCCATGGGGCCTTCCAGAAGTTGTTGGAATGTTAGTGCATTGCAGCCGGAGGAGATTACTTCGAAGGGGACTAGTTTAATGTGTATTAACAAGTGCCCATACGAAAAAGTCTGTAAATTTAATGAAGACACCTCGTAAGTCAAGGTTCCGCTCAAGCGGAAAGGCACTATTATATATTTGGTACAATATAATAATCTATCGATAATTGGTCCTATAATAATATATATGAAATTGCATACATCAAAATATATTTAAATATATATTACAACCGGGAAATCCTAGTTTATATATTGAATGTTGCAGTGAATTGCAATCGATTATTGGCGGTATCAGTCAGTCTTGATGGAATGACCCCTGCATAAATAACTTGTGGTCCTGGATATGACCTTAAACTATATCCGATGGTGGGGCCCCAGCTTGCGGACTTTGAGGAGTATGGAGCCACCTTTTAATTGCCGTTGCTCCCAAGTCCACTCTGACCCAGAGTGGTAGTACCTGTTAGGGTCCCAACTATGGGTTAAATAGAAACCGACTTGAAAAAAAAAACAAAACAAATATTCTATTAAAAACTTTTTCTTCAAAATCACTGTACTCTGCTAACCTAATAATACTAATAACCTGAAAAGGGTTGATATGCCGTAAAAAAAAACAACCAACCAAATAACTTGTTCGAGAGGTCCAAAGTTCTTGATTAGAACTGACCAGTGTCCCATTTTTCTAATTCCCCTCTAATTGTTTTTTTGTTTTTTAAAGTCTCGCCATTCAACCCTTACATGTTTCCGTAAATGCACGACTTATAAAGGTCCAAAAGGAACTAGAGTGCAAGAGTTAATGGACATAATGTGTCCGGCTGGACAACACTGATGTTTTCTACTGGGCAGAATTTTATTTTTTTTAAGAGGACAGTGAAAACGACCATGTGGTGGTTGACAGGGAAGCCTTCCCGTGGTATATAGCAAACCGTACAGTTATTATCCATGGAATTCTTCATTTAACAAATCGAGTCCGAGTTTACAGGGAACATAAATTATAACAAATACATTGAGGTCATTGCAAGGATGCTGCAAAGAAAGTGGATTCTGTTTACAGTGCTAGAAGGTTACTTACGTTTGAGAGGGTGTGTGTGCATATATATATATATATATATATATATATGTGGTGGGCCAAAATAAGGGTGCTATTTTTAAAAATTCATAAATTCATGTAAGTTTTAAGAAGTGTTTTTCGGCCAAAATATATTTTGTTTATTCCACAAAAAATCTCGGAATGGTCAGTCTACACGCACATAAAGTTTGGTGAGTTTAACTTTTATTTTGTGGAAGTTATTCAAATTTAAAGATAGGACCCTTATTTTGGCCCACCCTGTATGTATGTATATATATATATATATATATATATATATATATATATATATATATATATATAATAAATTCCACAGCCAAACAATGTCGCAGCCTACAAGAGCGATGACAGTCAACGAACCGGAAGTCCAAGATTCGAGTTTCGCCCTCATTTGGGCTTATCAGTTAGACACATCCGAACTCAGGATTCGAAACCGAATTGTAAATTAAAATAAATCATGTAAATATTTATATTACACAAAGGTTTTTAGGATTTATGATTGTAATACACTTTTGGGCATATGACACCTGCAGCTTGAATGTATATGTCGAAATCTAGAGATCTACTTGTAAAAACTATATGCATTAAATCTAATATGTAAACTGCTATATGTCTGTCTCCATATCGTTAAACTCTATCTACTCTGAAACTGTCTGAGAGCGGCGCTATGGGCCTCAAATGATTGGATTTTTAGGGACTGTTCTTTTCTGGTCTTTAACCGGTTAAAATTGTTTCTAAGGGGTGAAAATAGGTACAAATTGAAAAATCGTAATAAATTTTGTACATCCATCTTAGTTTATTCCTAACTTTTGGTTTTTAATCACTTTGTTACCTTTATTATAGTAACAAATATTGTATGATCTCGCAAAGTCGGGAGATTCTATTCATAAACGAAGCTGCTAGGAACTGATGAATCGAATTAATTCAAGTTCTGTTACCAATCACTCAGAAACCAGAATTGCTCCATAAATATCAAACCTTTCCGTAGCAATTTCGCATGTTTTCTTCGTGTCAACACTAAGAATCTCTTGCTCTGTGGATTCCAACTCGAGAACTGTCTACCACAAACCAGTCACCTCTCAGGACTTGTGGTCCTGGATGTGACCTTAAACTATATCCGATGGTTAAGCCCCACCTTGCGGGTTTTGGGGAGTGTGGAGCCACCCTTTAATTGCCATTGCTCCCAGGTCCACTCTAACACGGAGTGGTAGTACCTGTTAGGGTCCCAACTATGGGTTAAATAGAATCTGACTTAAAAAAATATATATATATACTCCATTAAAAATCCTTCCTAAAAATAACCTGAAAAAGGTTGATATGCCGTAAAAGTAAACAACCAACCAACTACGACACTTTTATATCTTTTTACAGCTCCAGACATTAGTTTGAAAATATATTCTATAAAAATATTCGTCTCATTGTTGAATTATGTCTAAAGAGAATTGAACCACTTTCTGTCCTCTTAGAAAGTTAAATCGATGTATACGGGCTATGTATGTAGTGATGTGGTTCTTGGTTGATTGTCTGTGTCGGATATACACTTCAGCGTCAAAACAATGAAAAGAATGTTGTTATAGCCCTAATAATGATACAAGAGCGTATGTCTATAACCCTTAATCGATTTTTCGGTACTCATGTACTTATTGATCCGTGCTGAAATATTAACGTTATTATTTAAAAAGCCTTTAACATGGGAAGGGGTTTGCTACTTCTCTATGGTCGACACTGTCACCTAGCGGAAACAAAATGCATCTTTCTGAGACTGCCTCCCTCCTTCCACCTAGCGGAAAAATTCACTTTTCTGAGACTGGTCATTTTTATAGATTTGGTCCACCTGAACAATTGTCTATTAAATGGCAACTTGTTTACGTTTTCGACTATGCTGAATAAGAAAATATTTAAATTTTGTAGCAACGCGTAGTTTGAGATATAAAGACTGCTCCCCTCTCCCACTTAATTAAATTCAATTTTTACGATATTTGTAAGTTGAAAGTACAGAATAGTTACAAAACACCATCCCCTCTCCATGTATAGCATACGTTACTAAATATTTCGGGTTTGTAAGAAAATAAAATTCGATGTATAAGAAGGGCTACGTATGTAGTGATGTGGTTCTTGGTTGATTGTCTGTGTCGGATATATACTCGGGCGCAAAAAAAATGTAAGGAATATGCTCTGGTTATAGTCCTAATAATGATACAAGAACGTATGTCTGGAACCCTTAATCGATTTTTCGGTACTCATGCAGATAGTGATCCGTGCTGAAATGTTATTATTTAAAGTTCTTCTTAACATGGGAAGCCGAGGGTGTTTTGTACCTATTCTGTACTTTAAACTTACAATTGAATAAAAAAAAATCATAAAAATTTAATTAAACGTAGAAATACGATTTTAAAAATAGCGCGCATCACTCTCTGCATTAACACCGAGTTTTCTATCAACTTGATCTAAATCGTGTACAGAATTTTGTGTATGAAAATGCCGACAAAATCGACGTAGTCTTAAGAGAAGGTTACATCCAATATCATAAATCTCACCTATTTCTTAGTGTGTATGTATGTATCGCTAACACTGACACACGCGATTAACACTGACAAATATGGTATCGCTAAAAATATCGGTCTTTCAGCCAAAAAATATAAAAAATTTGGGCCAAAACATGAATTCTTTTATCGTCAACTGAGCCGTTTTTACAAGGAGTCACTTTTGTCTTCGACATTTTTGCAAAGTCACAAAATGCCTTGCGATGACTTGCTTTTTTTTCCGAACGCCACCGACATCGGTGGGTGCGACGACTAAACCGTTCACATTTTTCTCTTAGAGTTACAGGTTCGAACCTGCCTTAATTCTATTGCACTCGTACGGTTACTCGCTGATATTTTCATTTATTTTTTATGGAGTTGGTTAATTTTTTTTGTTTGCAACATTTGGGGGGGGGCACCGTTCCTCAATACCCTTACCATAAAACCTCTCCACATTCGGGCAACGCCGGGTACCCCCGCAAGTATGGTATAATTGCCATGAAAAGAAATAATGCAATTCTGAAATATTTAAATATTCAAATAAGTGTTTCTAAATTATGCTGCAAACAAAGAATTCCTTGGAAAAAACCGCAAATGGAATGAATTCCAAATCATTAAAAGTATTAATTCCATTTGCGCTTTTTTCCAAGGAACTCTGCCTTTTGGATTATTTTGGACCATTTGGAATTTACCCATTGGATTGAAATTTTAAATTCGACCGTTTTGGATTTAACCATTTTTGGATTTTTACCCTTCACTGGACTATCCATTCATGTGAAATCTTTTTAACATTTTTCTTTTGCCTCCTGTTCCCCTTACCTCACCATTTTTTTTAACCAAGTAAGATCTGTGACTTACTTGTAGTTTCATTAAATACTTTTATATGCAAAATCCGATCCTGCATTTTGCTATTTCCTGTCCTCTGATGAGAAGGAGAGTATTTCTTCGAAACTCCGCGGATTAAGGACTATCCACTTGTGCTTCCCTTTTAAAATTAAATGCTTTTAACTCTTTTTCAAGATGTCTTTTAACATGTTTTATTAATCATTTGTTCATATATATATATATATATATATATATATATATATATATATATAATTTCTTTTCATAAGCAGTAGGTTGTTGCTACACAGTCATGAGCATGTTTCTGTCTACCAGTATTTACCAACTAGAGACCTCATCAGGCAACAACCCTTGCCTGATGAGGTCTCTAGTTGGTAAATACTGGTAGACCGAAACATGCTCATGACTGTGTAGCAACAAACTACTGCTTATGTAAAGACAAATATAATTTGCTCTACTTCTGTATTCAGCACTCTCGTATGAACCTCGTTATATTTTACTGGTTACCCTAACTTTGGAAAATAGCAATCTCAAATAAACATACATATATATATATATATATATATATATAATATTCCTATAAATTTTTGTGAGTTGATATTAAAACCATTTTCTATTTATTTAAGAAGAAAATACAACTGTTATAAATGGATCATGGAATTGCATTCATTTGCAGAACATCTAGATAATTTGCATATTCTTTTAAACATTTGAATTAATTCCTTTTTTTTTTGTTTTTAGGTTTTCTTATCGGGCGATCGTCTTTAATTAACTATTACGTACATGATTTATTTGCGTAAACAGCTTATAGCAATCACATATATTTCTACACACACATACACATACATATATATATATATAAATATATGCGTGTGTGTGTGTATGTTAATGTAATGTAAATTCATGAATACAATTAAAATAAAAGAAAACCTTGCTCGTTGCAATGTATACATATACGCTCGATCTGTTTCTGTTCTAGAGCTATTTTAATACAGGTGATTGATAATTAAAAATAAAAATTTTAAATCTGTTTCATGAGGAAGAACAAACAAAATCAATAAATTGTCCGATGATACGTACGACTTTTAGGAGACGAACCATTAAAAGATACATCTGCCTTACTTAAAAAAAAAATGCTAGGTTTATTTTTGGTGTCTTTGAAAAAAAAAACAATATTTTTTATCGATGAGGAGACTTTAAAAAAAAAACTATATCGTAAAGTTATTATCCAAAACTCACTGTCTATCACAATAAAAACATCGTTTCCGAATCGATCGGACAATTTATTGATTTTATTTGTTCTTCCTTATGAAACAGATTTTTAATTTTAATTATAGTTTTTCAATCATCTTACTCAATAAATATATATATTACACTTGATTACCCGTGACCCGTTGGGTTAGTATGTTAGATTAGCTATGGAATTAATGTATGAGCGTGACACGTCTGAAATAAAGAAACTAGTTTTTGTGACATAACAAATTTTTTTATGAAAGTATATTAAAATGAAAAAAGAATATAGAAAGATGTCTGAGTCGTTCTGTTTATAGTAGTTTTTTTTTTAAAAAAATTACAGCCATTGAATTAGAAGTGTTTTGCCATACTTATGGGTAAATATGCACTGGACAGATACCGTAATACTTCAAGTTAAATTCAAGTTTTGATATTTCTTTTTTAAATGAAATTGTTAGTTGAAAGTACAGAATAGTTTAAAAAAACCGGTAATCTCCAAAAATACCGTTAGGGCTTACAACATGGCCGCCAGAAGAGTCACGTGATCCGGTTGATCCAAAACATGAATCGTGCAAATGGAAAACGCAGCCTTGAAGGCAAACTTTGACAAACAATCACAATTTGTTTGTATTTAATTTTTTGTTGATATAATGTTATAAAAATAGGCAAACTTTGAGAAACAATCTTAGGTTGTTTTTAGTTAAAACAGTGTTTATAAAAAGTATTTTATTCAGAACAAACAAGTGGTCGACTAGGTGTATCAGAATTTTAGGCGGAATTTTTGACACCCCCAACAAAAAACTGCGAATAAAATATATAAAACTCGTAATTTCTGTTTTTAAAGTGGGTTGTCAATTTTCTTTATGAAATATACTTCCAAAATAAACTATTACAGTCGTTTAAAACATAATAGAAGTATTATTTTTTTTATTTTTTAAAAACAATGTTTACAAAATGTCGACGCACGTTCGTAGACATTTTGTAAACATTTAAAAAACAAACTGTGATTGTTTCTCAACAAAAAATTAAATGACCGTTCTAAATAAATTATTTATTATGATATTGAAAAACTGTTTTTGTACTTAATTATTATGCTTGTTTGTCAAAGTTTGCTTTAAATTTGCGTTTTCCGGTTTCGTAATACGGCGATTCATGTTTTGGATCAACCGGATCACGTGACTCTTCTGGCGGCCATGTTGTAAGCCCTAACGGTATTTTTGGAGATTACCAAAAAAAAACCCTCTCCCTATGTTAAGAATGGCTTTTTAAATAGAAAATGAAAATGTAATTTTTTTTCATTTATTTTAAACATTCATGACCCATTGGGTCAAATATTAAATTTGGCAATAAGGTCAATAAAACTAAGACAATGTGGAAATGAACGATGTAAAAAGCAGAAAGTATTAATTGTTTATTTGGATAATTTAAACACACAAGAAAAAAAACAATTGGGATGCTGAAAACGTACACAGTAAAACAATCCGTTTTATTGTGTTGATTGTTTATTTGTAAATGGATGGCTCTCGTCTTGGAGAGGCTCGAGGTTTTTACAAGCTTCTGGGTTTGATCTTTTCTCCTGATCTAAAATGGAACACGTACATCAAATCTGTTGCCAGGGACGCTTGGAAAATGGTGGGATCTTTCTACCGCTCCAGTAGATATCTCACTACTGATGCAACTCTCTATCTTTATAAAAGCCAAGTACGTCCAAGGATGGAGTACTGCTGCCACATCTGGGCAGGAGCTGCTAAAAACATCATATCCTGCCTTGACAGAGTACCAAATAGACTTCGGGGTTTAGTGGGGGCATACCCTTTTCTCTTCCCTGCAACCTCTCTCCCACAGAAGAGGCGCTGCAAGCCTGTCTTTGTTTTATCGCTATTTCCATGGCAGGTGCTTGTCTGAGCTCCAATCCCTCGTCCCCCCCCTCGCCAATCTTTCACGAGAAACATCCGTCTGGCTGAAACTACTGTCAATGATTTTCCCCACTCTTTATCTGTTCCTAATTCCAAACGTAGATTCCATGAGCAAAGCTTCGTTCTTAGAACTGCACGCCAGTGGAACTCTCTGCCGCTTGCCTGTTTCTCACCTGACTACAACTTAGACGTCTTCAAATCCAACATAAACAAACTCCTGACAAACCGCCCCCTTAAGACACTCTATCAAACCCCCCAATACTAATGATTACTACAATACTATCTTACTGTACACGCAATAACCCTTATCCCTGAGTGGCCTTCGGGTCTTGATAAGTGGTGACCCCCATGTAAAAAAAAAATTAAAAAATTCGGGGTTATTTATTTATGTTCCTATTTACAATGCCTCCCCACGGGACAGTTAGACACCAGGGCTTTTTTTTAATGTGGAGAAAAGGAACAAAAATAAAAATTGTCTCACTCGTGAAGGATTTCTCCTCCACTGACAGAACAAGAAATTGAAGTGTAGATCTGAAGAATAGATACTACACTTTGATCTTGACCCGAAGGTCAGTTATTTATTGAGGTTTGTGTTGAAGAAAATCTATGAATGTTTTTTTAAGAAAGGTGCATTAAAAAATGGAGACTAAATAATAAAAAAGGAACAACGTGGGTAAATCGCCGTTGTAAAATGCTCTAATAGTTGTCAACGGGTCCAAGTCAATTCATTTAAAAGAAAATTGCGACAGTATAGTTGTAATACAGAATAGTTGCAAAACATCCTCACCCTTCCCATGTTAAATAATAATTTCTAAATAATAATGCTAATATTTCAAATTCTGCAAAAGTAGCAATTTGTGTTTATTTGTTTACGCTGTTATGAGTTTATGTACACATGCGCAACCGGAAGTCATAAACCGGATGTGTAGTTACAATACTTATTTCAAAGTCGTTTGAGTTTTATAATTATATGTATATATTTTCTTGTCATCCCTTTTTTAAAAGATAGGAATCACCCGATCATTAACACTGATCAAGCAAAGAAGGAAGGATGGCTTGACGGTCTATAGTGTTAAACCCCAAACTAATTAAATTGTTTACTATATATAAAGTAGGTGTGAACTTTATGCATGTTCTACAAGTATTTTAATGGTGAATGCTCTTACGAAGTACAGCTTGTAGTTCTTCGATGTAACTACCCATGACAAACCCGGCAGCAAAGTCCCACCCCTACACAGTACGGATCCCTTGATGTAAGAAAGCCTTCTACCCTAATAGTTTCTTCCTCAGAACTGCTAGACTTTGGAATTCCCTTCCGGTTTCCCGCTTCCCTAACTGTACTGATATGCAGAAGTTCAAATGTAATGTGAACAGATATCTTGCTGCTCAACTCCCTACATAGTATCCCTACTTTTTATGTTCCGAATAGTAGACCCTACATCAAAGTCGCACCGTGTCTTGTTTGGGGTGAAAATGTAATAAAAAGTTATTATACATTGGGTCCAATATAATATAATAAATATGCATATTTGAAAATTATAGTTGTGTGTGAATATGAATATTTCCTATTATATAAAACCAAGTTTGTGTGGAAGTTCGTTCTCTTCGGATTAGAAAATAGCTCGGCCAATTTTTCTTGGATTTCAAACGAATATACTTTGTGTCTGGCAGTGTTCTAAGAGAGGGTGTTTATAGGAATGCCTTCAATAAGTATTAATAATCGAAATAATCCGATGAAAAGAAGGAACATGCGATTTAGCCTAAGGTTAACACCTTATACAACCTAACACCACTAGTACATTTGAAGTTTTTACAACACGTGTCGAAAGGTCCGACATATAAAGCCAACAATAGGTTCTTCCTAATGGAACGGCCCTGTCGGTGGGGCATTAGAATACACCGACTGCCGCCCCCCCCCCTGCAGAGGGTAAAAGTTCCTCAATGAGGGTCCTGGATATGAACTTAAACTATATCCAGTGGTGAGGCCCCAGCTTGCGGGCTTTGGGGAGCGTGGAGCCACCCTTTAATTACCATTGCTCCCAGGTCCACTCTGACCCGGAGTGGTAGTACCTGTTAGGGTTCCAACTATGGGTTAAATAGAAACCGACTTGAAAACAACAAATATATTCTATTAAAAATGTTTTCTTCAAAATCTTTGGATTCGGCATTAAATAATCCGAAAAGGGTTGATATGCCGTAAATAAAAAAACAACCAACCAACCAATCCTAATGGAAGGGATGTTTTCGTGATGTTTTTGTTTAAAGCACAACTAAACATTGATTCTTGACTTTTCATTTTAAACTTAATTCCAGCCATTATCGCCATACTAGAACTGAGACCAACCGTATAAAATGAACAGTGGGTTCTTCGATATAACAGGGGCGCATACAAAATGAATAATTCTGTTTAAACAAAATTGAAGCGTGTTTGACTTTTAAACTTTATAAAAGCAATTATGTATAAAAATAATTTTATGAAGTCAACAGTAGATATATCTGGGTCTGATTTACACTCTAAAAGAAAAGTATAGTTTGCTAATACGAACAGATTTGAAGGGGATAATGAAAGGAAGTAGCCGTGGGAAGGGAGTTTTAATAATTACGTGTTTTAGGGGATTTACATCAAACATTAAACTAATTTATACAACTATTATTTATATCCGTACAGTAATAAACGGAACATAATTTTCGGAAAATACAAAACATAGATGTTGCATTATATATATATATATATATATATATAAACTGAACTCATTTTTTCCCGTCTGATTTTGACATTAATAGGATTAAAAATCAAGATATTTCATGCAAATATAATATGCACAAACGGCAGAACAATATCTGAGGTGTGTTATAGGCTTATTATTTCTCAAATTCCTCGATAATCTTGGATTTCTATACTTTTTTTGCTGAGAAGTCACGGCCAAAATCGGTTAAGATCAATGGAAGTGGTAAAATATTTTCTCTCTAATAAATTCCTCCTCCCCCTGCCACCATTTAACACCGTTTGGGGATCGTTCACAAGGAACAGTTGAGAAGAGAACACCGGTTTGGCTTCGTAGTTCTTTCATGTGAAGTTATTTAAAATCACTAAACTAAGCTGCAGTGCTCTGTGGCGTAGTGGTTAGCGTGCTGGACAATTCACATTATATTTTCACGTTCGCGCCGACCTACCGTAGTCGTTTTTTTTTTTTTTTTTTTTTTCCTAAACAACTGGAATGGACTTTTCTTGGTGGCCGAACTGTTAACGTTGCAGATGTTTTTTTTTTTTTGTTTTTTTTTCACACTTTATTTTCCTACTTTTACTCATGACTCCGGGTTTGATCCTTCCTACTTACCTACCATAACATTTTTTAAAACTCCCCCCCGTCCCGGAAACAAACACTCGGGCAACGCCGGGTACCCCCGATAGTATATATATATATATATATATATATATATATATATGTGTGTGTGTGTGTGTTTAAATATATAATGGGTGTGTATATATATATATGTGTTTAAATATATAATGGGTGTGTGTGTATATATATATATGTGTTTAAATATATAATGGGTGTGTGTGTATATATATATATATGTGTGTATATATATATATGTGTTTAAATATATAATGGGTGTGTGTATATATATATGTGTGTATATATATATATGTGTTTAAATATATAATGGGTGTGTGTATATATATATGTGTTTAAATATATAATGGGTGTGTGTATATATATATGTGTGTATATATATATATGTGTTTAAATATATAATGGGTGTGTGTATATATATATATGTGTTTAAATATATAATGGGTGTGTGTATATATATATGTGTGTGTTTAAATATATAATGGGTGTGTATATATATATATGTGTTTAAATATATAATGGGTGTGTGTATATATATATATGTGTTTAAATATATAATGGGTGTGTGTATATATATATATATATATGTGTTTAAATATATAATGGGTGTGTGTGTATATATATATATGTGTTTAAATATATAATGGGTGTGTGTATATATATGTGTTTAAATATATAATGGGTGTGTGTATATATATGTGTTTAAATATATAATGGGTGTGTGTATATATATGTGTTTAAATATATAATGGGTGTGTATATATATATGTGTTTAAATAATGGGTGTGTATATATATATGTGTTTAAATATATAATGGGTGTGTGTATATATATATGTGTTTAAATATATAATGGGTGTGTGTATATATATATATATATATATGTGTTTAAATATATAATGGGGGTGTGTATATATATGTGTTTAAATATATACTGGGTGTGTGTATATATATGTGTTTAAATATATACTGGGTGTGTGTATATATATGTGTTTAAATATATACTGGGTGTGTGTATATATATGTGTTTAAATATATAATGGGTGTGTGTATATGTTTGTTTAAATATATATATATATATATATAACTGGTGTATGTATATATGTGGGTGTGTATGTTTCTGTTTTATTATATATATATATAACGGGTGTGTGTGTGTTTAAATATATATGTGTGTGTGTATGTGCGTGTTTAAATATATATGTGTGCGTGTTTAAATATGTGTATATATATATATATGTATGTATGTTTTAATATATATGTGTGTGTTTAAATATATGTGTGTGTGTTTAAATATATATATGTGTGTGTGTGTGTATATATATATATGTGTGTGTGTGTTTAAATATATAATGGGGGGTTTAAATAATATATATATATATATATATATATATATGAGAGTTATTAAAATTATTTGAAAAGCAGAAAGTGAGATTTTTTTTGTATTAAATAACAAAATAATTTTTCTTCTGTGTCTTTCAATTTTGGCACCCACCCTTATAAAAAAAGTCCGTTGCTTTTAGTGTTTTTCTTTCGTTTTATTTATTTCACTTTAGATGTTAGTCTTTGGGGATTAAGTATAATATAATTTTTTTTGTCGCTTAAATTCACTTAGTGGAGAAAAACGTTGTTGACGACGATAGTCAGTCTGCATCGATGTGCACGTTATGCTGGTTGGCGCGAATTTTTAATAGGAGACTCGTTGCCACATGTTAGACATTTCTTAGAAAAATAATTTGAAAACCAGAAAACGCCAAAGCAATGTTGTTTTTTAATAAAATCACGAAAAAAACGAAGGCCGATAAAAATATAAAAAAAAAAATTCTCTGCGTTTGTTTTGGTTTTTAAATCATTTTAATTAACTAAGAAATGGCTAAGATTTCACAACAACCTATTTAATGCGTGTGTAATTTTATTTTGACAAGGCAGCTAATCGCTTCATAAAGTTTTACACATTAATTATATCTATTTCCAGGAATCTTTTAATCCTTTTCTTTCTAACCAATTCCTGATAACATAGTTTATCTCGCTTTCGCCTCCAGATTTTAAGAAAAATTTCACACGAAGATTAATGGACGGATTACTTCAATAAAATTTCAGTAGCCAAAGATTATATTTAATGAACTGAACTGGATAAATTTCGGTGCTAATGCAGAGAGTGATCCGCGCTATTTTTTTTTAAATCGTATATCCACATTTAATTAAAGTTGTGTTTTTTTATTCAATTGTAAGGTTTAAGTACAGAATAGGTACAAAAGACCCCCTTCCTGTGTTAAGAATGGCTTTTCAAATAACGTTATTATTTTAGCACGGATCACTCTGCATGAGTACCAAAATTTCTAAAATAGATTTGAAACTTTATAATTATAAAAAAAAACTACAACAGTATCCCCTTCCTACGACTTGAAAAATTAATCTTCGAAAGTGTATAATTCACACTACTTTTAAATTCCTTCAAAAACAGTACAATCTTAATAAACCATATCTTAAGAATCCGTATACCAATTTCGGTCAAAACAATTTACAGTATTTTTATTCTACAAAAAGTAAAATTAAAGACTGCATTTTAAAGGCCTTGAAACGAAATGTAAATTAAATGAATCTGTTTAGTATTCATAAATTAAATTTAATTCATGTTTACTGAGCACGGATTGAATTTAATCCGTGTTTAACGAGCACTGTTTTTTTTTTTATTATTCAATTTTCACCCCAAACAAGGCACAGTGCCACTTTGAAGCAGGGGGCTACTATTATGGAATTAATTAGCGGGGTCATTATGAAGGGAGAAGAGTAGAAAGATGTTTGTTAACATTACACTTGAACTTCTGCATATCATTGCAGTTGGGAAAGCAGAATCCCGGAAGGGAGTTCCAAAGACCCGCAGTTCTGGGGAAGAAACAATTGGAGTAAAAGGCTTTCTTGCACCTAGGGATCTCTACTGAAAAGGGATGAGACTTAGTAGCTTGTCGGGTTTGTCGGGGGTAGTTACGTCGGGGAGGTACAAGTGTTTGCAGTTCGTCAGAGCATTCACCATTAAAGTATTTGTAGAACAGGCAGAGGGATGCAACATCTCGTCGATGAGACAGACGTTGAAGCCTAGATGACAGTTCAGGACCTATCAGGTTGGCGACTCTTTTTTGAACCCTGTCCCGGAGCGAGAGACAAGCAGCAGATGCACCAGCCCAGATCTGACAACAGTACTCCATATATGGGCGAATCGTTGCCTTATAGAGGTATAGGATACTGGCAGGCGTAAGTAGTTTTCTAGCACGGTAGAGGGAGCCAACCTTCCTTGCAGCAACCTTGGCAATGCTCTCAATGTATCTATTCAAGTTCATATTCCCTGTAAACGTTAGGCCGAGGAGTTTAAAAGAAGTACTTTCAGGCAATGTGTTCTTGGCCATTGCTATTGGTTGTAGAGAAGGTGTCTTGTAGTTATTGAAAGAAACAAGCTTAGTCTTAGCAGCATTGAATGAGACCAACCATTTTTGTCCCCATTCCACTACGGATTGGAGGTCATCCTCTAGTGTTTCTGCCATTTCCTTGGATATGTGTTCATTTGTTTTCCCCTCATATCTGTTATAGAGAGTGGTGTCATCGGCAAATATACCCATCTCCGAAACAATATTATCAGGGAGGTCGTTTATGAATATCAGGAATAATAGAGGTCCAAGGATAGACCCCTGAGGTACTCCCGCATTAGGTCATATTGTTTGGATGTACGTCCGTCGAGGACAACTTATATTTGAATTTAATGCGTGTTTAACGAGCACGGTTTGAATTTAATGCGTGTTTAACGATCACGGTTTGAATTTAATGCGTGTTTAACGATCACGGTTTGAATTTAATCCGTGTTTAACGAGCACGGTTTGAATTTAATCCGTGTTTAACGAACACGGTTTGAATTTAATCCGTGTTTAACGAGCACGGATTGAATTTAATCCGTGTTTAACGAGCACGGATTGAATTTAATCCGTGTTTAACGAGCACGGATTGAATTTAATCCGTGTTTAACGAGCACGGATTGAATTTAATCCGTGTTTAACGAGCACGGATTGAATTTAATCCGTGTTTAACGAGCACGGATTGAATTTAACGATAATTGGAATTATTTTAATTTTTTTTAATGAGCTATTTTCTCTATAGTATCACATAGAATATTTTCTTGAAATTATAAAAAAAAATAAAACTTGAATTTTTTTTTAATGGTTTTTAAAATAAAACTAGGATATAAATCAATAGCTTCACCATTTTATAATTAAGTGACCTACATTTTAATCAATTAAATGTGACCAAAAATTATCAAACTTTGCTCCTCTTGTAGCTTGAAAATGAAGGATAGGTAGAAATAGAAAAATTGATTAAGATTACTCGAGTGAACTTGTGTGTTGGTTCAGTTGGCAGTGTTTGTGCGTAGTAAATAAATAGATTAACTTACGTAATGCTGCATTCCTGATATAGGAATTAGATAATATAAATCCTGTTGTCGGCCACGAAGGTACAGAAAGTTTATAAATACGTAGACGTAGACAGGTGCTTCTTTATACGGTAACGCATTCATTTTTTTTTCAAGCTATTCTTGTAGGCCATATGAAAATAGTCATTTTTATCTGTCGTAAGAGAACCTGCAAAGTTGTTGTCTCATATAAATAAATGACACCCTTCAAAAATACAAACTTCTCTCCAGCATCTGAACTCGCAAATAGCTCGCTTGGATGCTGATTAGTTTTATATTTGACTTATCAAAATGCCCAGGAATGAGGAAGACGTTTTATTCTCGGCGCTCTGTATCGGTAAGCGATGCCAGTCACTCAATGTCTCCACTTGAGATATGCAATTTTTATTTCTGGCATTAGATATATCGTTAATTACACACACGACATAAAAGTTTCCAAAACAATATATACGTATATTACACAACATATATACTTTATATGTATGTATATTGATATATATATATATATATATATATATATATATATATATATATATAAATAAAATAAAAATAAAGGCAAATAAATAAAAATAGCAAATGTATAAACATGTTAATTGCCTAATCATACCATACATATCCCCTACTCACATTTGCCCCGAGGCCTCACATAGCTACACAACTTCTGGTCCTTCATCCAGCATGCTTTGAATCGACCTGTTACGCACACCATTTGAAAAGGGAAAATTTTTCCGAAATTAATAATGGAATACGTCGCAAAGGTGTACAAGTAAGACCTTTTACCATACAACTGAATAAATATATATAAATATATATATATATGTACTTATTGATTTGTAAATCGCCACTTGTTCTCGTCTCCTCTTACCAACGACGACTATGGTTCATTCCTCGCATTGTGACTTCGAAATCTCTTTTACATACATATATATATTAGTGTCGGGGGATGAATTGGAATATGAGGGCATCAGAATCGGTATTTAATTGGAAAAAAAATTGTACCGATTTTCTGATGCCAAAAACGATTCTTTTAATTTACTTTTATTTATTTGATTTTGTTTAAAGCTTAATCTTGCATTGCTGTGTATAATAAAATGATTAATATTGATTTTAAACCACCGGTGAAGCTAAACCCGATAGATTGTTCCGCACGTATATTTTTACGTTTAGGGAAACATTTGCACAATTTCAATTTTTTTTTTTTTTTTACGTAATCAGAAAAAATACAACTATAAACTTAAATATTTAAAGATGTTTTTTAATTCAATTTTCATCCCAAACAAGGCACAGTGCCACTTTGAAGCAGGGGGCTACTATCAGGGACTTAATTAGCGGGGTCATTATGAAGGGAGATGAGTAGAAAGATGTTTGTTAACATTACACTTGAACTACTGCATATCATTGCAGTTAGGAAAGCAGAATCCCGGAAGGGAGTTCCAAAGACCCGCAGTTCTGGGGAACAAACTATTGGAGTAAAAGGCTCTCTTGCACCTAGGGATCTCTACTGTAAAGGGATGAGACTTAGTATATTGTCGGGTGTGTCGGGGGTAGTTACGTCGGGGAGGTACAAGTGTTTGCACTTCGTCCGAGCATTCACCATTAAAGTATTTGTAGAACAGGCGGAGGGATGCAACATCTCGTCGATAGGACAGAGGCTGAAGCCTAGATGACAGTTCAGGACCTATCAGGTTGGCGACTCTCTTTTGAACCCTGTCCAGGTGCGAGAGACAAGCAGCAGATGCACCAGCCCAGAGGTGACAACAGTACTCCATACATGGATGATTGATAATCGGAATCTGTAATTGTACCAGAACTGGGATTTTAGTACAGAATCGGAAAATACTCTTGGAATCATACCATTACGTATGTATGTATGTATGTGCGTGCGTGCATTTTTACTTAAATGCGAGCTGGGAACAACCTTCCCTTCAACCAACTTGGTACCCCCACGAGGAGCAGTATATATATATATATATATATATATATATATATATATATATATTATTCTTAAATGTAATTATCCCCTGACACGTGTTTTGTCGTCTACGACTCATCAGAGTGGCTGAATATAGCGAGATTCGAAATCGGGACCCCACGGTAACGAGCCTAAGCCTCTTTACTCTGACCCATCTCGCCAACTGTCTGGATATATCGCGATTTACTTAAATGTTGTTTGATTTGATTTTAACGATATGTTTTGAATGAATCCAATTATCCAGACAGCTGGCGAGATGGGTCAGAGTAAGGGGCTTCGACTCATTACCGTGGGGTCCTGATTTCGAATCTCACCTTATTCAACGACTCTGAGTAGTCGTAGACGACGAAACACGTGTCAGTGGATAATTACATTTTATATATATATATATATATATATATATATATATATATATATATATATAAACAGATATTTATATTGACACTTATAAACTTGAAGAGTAACACGATGTTAAAATCATTATCTCTCTATATTTGTTAAAAGAGGGAAGCGCATATCAAGGCCTGGAAGCCACTCGAGGTAAGAGTTAGTGTGTGTATGTTGGTCATTAGTAGCAGTGAAAATTTGGTATACTTGGATTATTTACGAGGACGTTTCAATAAGAACTTGTTTTTTTGTTGAACTTGAAGACAATATTATAGTCGGGTAGAAAGCAGAAATTCTTGAGAAAATAAGAGCCACACCCACATCCAACATCTCAGGTATGATTTTCTTGATTCGCAGACCCCAATGACTGGCCATCTTCACATCTTCCCGAGACCGTTTCTAAGACGATTAGTGTAACACGTGAAGCCAGTTACACGCCAGTGACAGACTGGTCGTGTTATATTGGTATATAATTGTAAGCCAAATGGGGATAAGGGGGCAAGCCATCAGACGGTTCTTTATCATCATTGATGCTTCTATTGAATATTTTGCATAATGAAGTGCGCTAAGTTTTTTCATGTCAGAAATTTGGGATGTATTTTTCGGCTTCTAAACGTTAATTTTTCCATAGGATTTCACAGATCAGAAATGCAGATATCCAAGCAGTTTCCTTTCAGAGATGTTCTATTTTTTGTTCGAGTTTTTGTTCCAAGACTGTCGTATGAAATTTGGTGCTCATGATTTCTCCTTTATTCTATTGGTTCTGTGGTAGGAGTTTTAACTGAATAAAATTAATGGAAAGCGTTTTTTTTCGAGCAGTGCATTAACCCAAAGAGAAAAAAACAATTTTCATTATTTCAGCTGTTTTGAAGGTTTTCCAATCGGATTATATGCATCGTCACGCTGGACTTATTTTGGAATCCATTCTCTCTAAAGAACTATTTTGCATTTCGGATCAACTTGAGCCGAATAGCTTATATACCAAATTTTAAGTATGTGGATTAAAACGTCGGTGAGTATATAGGTTGAGAAGTGTCTTCGCACAATATTCTCACTTTCTCTTGCTGTCTCTCTCATATATATATATATATATATATATATATATATATATATATACACAGACATATACATACACACACATATATACATACATATACACACACATACATACACATACATGAGACCAAACCAAGTTAAACGTCCATAAACATTTCGTCTTTATTGTAAGACTTCTTCTGGAAGCTAAGTCCGCGAAATTTAACTTTTAAAACGCTAGCTCGTCTGGCAACCCGGGACAAAGCCATAAGAGCGACCTCCCCTTTGTCTCGTTTTCAAATATTATTATTGGGAGAAAAGAAACTTGTAATTTTGACGTGCAGCCGTTCTCGTTCTTCACTAAAACGTTGCGTTATAAGAATCCAGAATGAGTAAATAAGAGTTGCTTACATCGTTTTATTTGTATTGAACTATGTAGCACAATATTACTTTCTAGATATAACTAATTAGTTATTGATTTATCTTAGTTGGGTCGGTTTTATATTCATAATTCAATGGACATTATCTTAGAAATGTTAAACTCATGTTTGCACCATTTAGAAGTGCTCGGACGATTATTCGGAATCGGAAAAATCGGAAGATTTGGGGAAGTATCGGTATCGGAAAAATTGGTGTCTATTTTCCGACGCCAAAAGGATTCTTTTGTCTTTTTTTTTTTTTATTTTGTTTTAAGTAAAATCTTTCATTGCTGGTAATAATGATAGAAAATTAAATATTTATTGATTTTAAAATAATATTAAAGCTAAAATCGATAGATCATCCCCCACAATTGTATTTTGACGCTAAGGAATATCTGCATTTTTTTTTTTTTTTTTTTTTTTTTTTTTTTTTTACGAAAATCGGGGAAAATAACAATTCTTAGTTAAATAATTAGAGATGTGTGAAGAATCGGAATCGGGAAAAATATTGGAATCGCCCTATTACTACTTTGTAGAGACTAAAACGTTTAGCTTATTTACTTTTTCATTTAGACTTAATGTCTGAGCTATGAAGACGTGTTTGCAAGGTTAAAAATAAAAACATGAACCAATAACTCCTAGGTTTCGCATGCATATTCGTAATGCCATCGTTCGAACTTCACCTGGTAAATTCCACTTTTTTTGTTTTCACACTTTTGCATCGATTTTCCCCGAAAATTCGATTGCCTTATATATTAATTTTTATATCTGTAAACTAAAACAAAAATTCATACGCATACATAAATATATACTTATAAAAAGGGTTTGTGCTCACTATAAGCTATTGACGCAAATATTAAACAGGTATATATCATGTAGAATATCTGCATAAATATAATTACACGTAATAGTTAACTTAAGATGGGCATTCCATAAGAAAAAAAAACTAATAGGGAATTGTTTAAAGAATATTCAAATTAGCTAGATCTTTTGCTAGTGAATGAAATTCCACAAGCCATATATAAGAAAGCTGTATTTTCTTTTTAAATAAATAGAAAGAAGGGGATTTAATATATGTATCAGCACAAAAACACATTTGTAGGAGTGTATATATATATATATATATATATAGAGAGAAAGAGAGAGAGAGATTATATATCAAACATTTAGATATGCAGTGTAACCCGTATGTAAGAGATCGTAGTATAAGAAAAACGGATATAACAGATTTTCTCTGATCTCAAATTAGAATCTGTTAATGTAAAGTTTAACCAGGATATAGGAGCTGTGAGAAGTATCTTATATCCGGGTTATACTCTGTGTGTGTATATATATATATATATATATATATATATATATATATATATATATAAATATAAATATATATATATATATATATATCTCATTAATTAGAATATACTTTTTTTGCCTATTACTTCTATTTTTCATCCTTTCGAACTTCCGAATAAGTCTTCACTTCTGGCGAAAATCATAAGTTTGAGTACTTCCCAATCCTTCAGGATTCATTATCAGGCATAAATTAATCTAATTGTGGGCCTGAAAGTATCCTGTTCCTCTACAAAGCAACCATTCGCCCTTGTATTGAGTACAGCTGTCACATTTGGGCTGATGCATCTGCTACTCGTCTCTCGCTCCTGGACAGGGTCCAAAAGAGAGTCGCAAATCTAAGAGGTCCCGAACAGTCATCTAAACTTCAGCCACTGTTCCATCGACGAAATGTTGCATCCCTCTGCCTGTTTTACAAGTATTTTAATGGTGGATGCTCTGACGAACTACAAGCCCTTGTACCCCCTCGACTAAAATAACTCTGACAAACTCGACAAGCAGCGAAGTCCCACCCCTACACAGTTGAGATCCCTAGATGTAAGAAAACCTTTTACTCTAATAGCTTCTTCCTCAGAAATGCAGGACTTTGAAATTCTTTTCTGATTTCCTGCTTCCCCAAGTGTACTTACATGCGGAAGTTCAAGTGTAATGTGAACAGACATCTTGCTGCTAAACTCCCTACATAGTACCCCTGCAACTTTGGTCCCTGATTGTAGCCCCCTGCATCAAAGTGGCATTGTGCCTTGTTTGGGGTGAAAA
Organism: Euprymna scolopes; assembly: GCF_053919585.1. NCBI lineage: Eukaryota > Metazoa > Mollusca > Cephalopoda > Sepiida > Sepiolidae > Euprymna > Euprymna scolopes. The sequence continues at coordinate 85,347,320 of NC_136519.1, read as the reverse complement.
TGTAATAAACATTTTTTTTTTTTTGTAAAAACTGGTGTTGAACAGTTTATATATTTTTTTCTTTTCTCTCCATTGGTTAAGTATTTATCCTTATTTCAGTAAAGAAAAACGAAAACAAAATCAGCTAGATTAATTTATCTTTAATGAATCCTGAAGGATGGGAAAGTACTCGGACATGATAAACATGGTAATTACATCAGCCAGTTCCTACCAGAAGGGAAGACTGTTAGTTAGAAGTTGGAAAGGATCGAAACTAGACGTTTTTTGTCTATTCTATTTTATTTAATGAAATATGCCACAGAGAAAAATGCTGCCTATATATATATATATATATATATATATATATATATATATATGAGGGTAAATTAACGAGGTTGTTAGTTAGTGCTCAATAAAAAGAGCAAAATATATTTCTTTATTTGAAGGTAAACAGTTAAATATGGCCACTACAAACAGCCATTTGTTTCAACCAAAGAGACTTCCTCAGGCGACCTAGAACCTCTCGACGCCAAAAAGAGGTGTTTTTTTACATAGGCATCACCACATTATCAAGGCCAAGAGGCCACTGAAGGATAAGGGTTAAAGAGTGTACAGTAGAAATTGGGCAATATAGTAATCATAAGCAATGAAAATTTGGTAAATTTGATAACTTATATGGAACGGCTCATCAAGAACTTATTTACGTTAGACTTGAACACAACCATATTGTAGTCAGCCGAAAAGCAGGAAAACGGAAGACAATTCCACAGGCATGCAGTTCTAAGAAAGAAGCTCTGTTCATGGAATCTACGTTTAGGTTTAGGCACAGATAAAGAGTGGGGGAATTATTGATAGTGTTTACAGCTAGACGAAGCGTCGAGAGGTTCTAGGTTGCCTGAGAAAGTATTTTGACTAAAACAGATGGCCGTTTGTAGCGACCATATGTAACTGTTTACCCTCAAATAAACAAAATATATTTTGCTCTTTTTATTGAGCACTAGCAACCTCGTTGTCTTCATTAGTCCCGACTTCTGAACACCGCACACCTGAATGAATATATATATATATATATATATATATATATATATATATATATATATATATATGCATGGACGTCGTAAGTAATATTAATTCAGGGGTTAAAAGATCAAGCTTCATAGAGGAAAGAGTTAAGCGAATTCCTTTATGTTGATGCGTTTATCGAAAAACAATATTGATATTGCTCATGTTTCAAATCCAGCTGACACAACTTCCCTAACTTGTTACGTAACCGGTCTGCTGACTCTCACGGCTCGATTTGTCCCGTTCTAATGAATCGTGAATGTTTAACTGACGTGCAACGAGCGATGAAAGACTTGCGATTGATCTCGGCTAGATTCGCCGAGTCGTTAACATCTTTAACCGGGCGCTTCGAAGGGCACGGCTGCAGCCGATCTGCAAACGTTGACCTTTCCCTGTCTGAGACGAGCAGCGCTTTGATCGCTGCATCCGCCATTGAGTCTGATCGGTTTGATCTGGTGGCGTTTCAGATGTTCACAAAAAAAAAGGCTGCGTTATCTTATTCGCCAATCAAATGGTCGCTGTTGACTGCTACAGCTGCTGGTCGTAGACGTAATTCAATTATTTAAACAGTTTTGTCTATAAAAACGATAAATCCTCAGCTTTATATATAAAGAGGAATACATACCTCATTTTCTAGCCACATACATAGAAATCACGGCTTTTGAATCCAATATAGTGATATAGGTCAACAGGGAGACGGTAGTTTATCCTTATTTAATTCAATCTATCTACTGCTGATGGCTAAGCAGAACTGTATGAGAAAAGATGGCAAAATACCAAGACATATAACCTATCTGGTTAACTGTATGTGTGCATGTCTGCCTAAAACTTTCGACGGAGGTGATGGATTTTCACGAGTTCGGTGTCGTTTTCAAGCTCTACCCTTCGGGCGACAAATATCGAAAAATTGGTTAAAAACATGAATTTTTTTTCACGCTCAACTGGACACTTTTCTATAGGGAGGGGACGCTGTTTTCGCCGATATTTTCGAAAGTTATCTCCTATTTTCGACTGAGTAGCCTTAATTTTAACCTTCGTTACTTCCGGTTTGGCGATGGGCACAAAACGTCACTTTTTTTTCACGTTCTTTTCCGCTTTTGTGTTACAGCTCCGAGCCTGCCTTTCTACTACCACCCCCCTTTTTTTTTTTGCTCAACATGCACCTCCAAACACCCGGGCAACGCCGGCACCCAGGCTAGTTTAATATAAAGATATCGTAAAACTGGAATTGAACCTTAAAATACTATTTTACAAAAATAGCGCGGTAACAAAAGTGCATAAGCACCCAATCTTATATTGCCGATTATATTGTACTTAATTTTGTATGATAGTAAAAAAAAAAAAAAAAAAAAACTGGTATCAGCTAGAATCGAAATCAAAACGTAGATCTCGAGTCTTATCCGTTAGTGGATGCGCTATAGCAATACGCATACAAAATCTGCTAAAAAATAACGTTTTTTTTTTATTTGCGCATACGCGAAAAAAAATGGTATGCAAAGTTTAATTGGTTTGTTCCAGTTCTTCGTCTTAACAGCTATTTTACTGGCTAAAATTTAAATGGAAACTGCTACAGGTCAAAATATAAACTCTGGTCTAAATATTTAGAGAGGAGTTTGGTAGAAACTTCTTGCGCACCAACATCGATAAAGTCACTTTATACATATCTTATATATCCATCCGTGTGCGCGAACATATTCATCTAAATTTCTACGCAATTATATAAAATAAAGAATTTTTTGGTTCCGGTTTTACGACATTATTTTTATTGTTTTAACATTTTTATCCGCTTGTTTTTTGTTAAAGAGATTATCTTCCCTGCAACCTCTCTCCCACAGAAGAGACGTTGCGATCCTGTCTTTGTTTTATCGTTATTTCCATGGCAAGTGCTCGTCTGAGCTCCAATCTCTGGTCCTCTCTCGCCAAACTTTTACGAAAAACACCCGTCTAGCTGAAGTCACTGTCAAAAATTTTCCCGACTCTCTATCTGTGCCTAAATCAAAACGTGGATTCCATGAACACAGCTTCTTTCTTAGAACAGCATGCTAGTGGAACTCTGTTCCGTCTGCCTGTTTCCCACCTGACTAAAACTTGGATGTCTTCAAATCCAACGTAAACAAATTCCTGATGAACCGCCCCCTTAAGTAGACACTTTATGAAATCTCAACACTAACGTACAACGTGCTGTCCATGCAATAACCCTTATCCCTGAGTGGCTTCCGGGCCTTGATAAGTGGTGAACTCCTTGTAAAAAAATATTTTCAAACTCTACTGTTATATAGGGGGGTTTCATTGAGAGAGAGTCTTATTAGTGTGTTTGTCTTGAGAGAGAGATGAGGCTTAGAAAGAGTCTTATTACAGTGAGGGATGTTGTAAGACTCAGAGAGAGAGAGAGAAGTTGTATAAGTTGTTGTACGAGAGACTTAGAGAGATTGTTCATATTATTCTTCTTATATATTAAATGTTCACTCCTTAATTGTGTAGATTAGAAGAGACTCTTGGAGTGAAGGGATAGTGTTCAGACAGTTCGGATATGATGTTGAGACGTGTATGTAAAGACATATAACACAAATATATAATACAATTGGACTTTACCTTTTTGTAATAATCATAAGACACAAGACGAGCTTTACAAAACACATAATGGTTTATTCTTCACACGGCCGTGTTCCAACACCAAGAATTCAGTCTCACATTTTTTTCTTGAAGTAACGTCTCGCTTCTAGACGTCTGACTGTCTCTGAGTTTTCTCACTGACTGTCTCTGAGTTTTTTCACTGACTGGTTAACTCTAAAGTTTTTCTCTATTCCTAGAACTTTCTATTTTCCGTGACGTCATGACGTGTTCTGGACGTACGTGTCCAAAACTTTTCCTATTTCTCAGTAACCTATTTCAATATGTTAAAAACATTATCTTATAAGCTGCATTCTTTCCATTTAAAATTTCATAAAAACTTGATAGTTAACATTCTTTCCTTGAAATATTTATCTATATTCTAAACAAATGTTTGTTTTACATTTTTAAATTCTCACACGTAATCTATTTCTAAACTAAATTACGAGGTTCGAATTTGTCTATTGCTATTTCATTGTCATTTTAAACTAAATCTCTTTTTTATATTTACATGAAAAGGGGACAGCCCTTATCATGTAACACTACTTCTTTCTGAAACTAAAAGTCAGAGCGGCGCTAGGAATTTCACACGATCGGATTTTTGATGGGCCTTTATTTTCTGGACCCTTAGCCGGTTTAAATAGTAAAGGGGTAAAAATTGAAAACCTCGTTATACATTTTAAATATTTTTTTTCATCAGTTCATTTTGGTACAGTGTTAACGTCACCAGCTTTGAAAGCTGCAGTTTTGTTTTCAGTTTTGATTCTAACTGATTGCAACCATTTTTGTAATTTTTTTTTTTTTTTTTTTTTTTGGAATCACGACTCTGAGATAAGAAATTTGGACAAATTAAAATATATTTAAGCGTAGTTTACGACTGGGCAAACGCGGCGCACCCGCCGCTGGTATAATATATATTCATACGTGTACTAGAACATATCCATCTTAAATTATACGCAATTATCTATAATATGCATTTCACCTGTCTGTTTAAATGTATGCATACATGTCTGCCTAAAACTTTCAACAGAATCATCGGATTCTCACGAACTTAGTGTCGTTTTGAAGTCCATCCCTTCGGACGACAAATATCGAAAATTGACTGAAAACATTAATGCCCTCACCTTCAACTGGGCACTTTTCTACACGGAGGGGTAGTAAAAAAATCGCTCTTTCATGAGATCTTAGCCAAACACGCATTCACACAAAAGTTCTTTCTTGAATTAGGGCGTTTTCTTTTTTTTAATTATTATTTAAACTAATTTCGCTTACCTGATCAGAGACATCGTTTTCTTAAAATTTCACATTCGAGCCGAGATATCAGATATATATTTGTCTAAGTTTTTATATTTTAACAGGGTTATTTATATCATTTTTTTTCATTCTTTTTTAAAAACATTTTTTTCCATTACTTTCATTTTTTTTTTAGTTTTCCGATATTTTAAAGAAGTTTTTTTCCCTAAAAAGGGCTATTTTTGCCATTTCTTTTTCGTTCGCTCCTTTATTTTCCATCACGTTTTTTTTTTCTCGATTTAAAAATATATTTAAACATGGTATCACGTACGCTTATTTATTTTGCATTTTTTGTTTGGATTTAAGCCCAGGCAATGCCGAGTACCCCCGCTAGTAATGATAAAATATGAAAAAAACTATATAATTTATGGATACACGTTCTTCAAAGGGACATGAAAATTAGGCAAGTTTTATATAGTCGCTCGCATATCCATGACTAAGTATATTGAAAGTTATTTTTAATAATTCTTACATAAGAAAAACATGCAGCTGTACTATGAATATCAGAGTTAGAAAACCACTTAACGTTATACTTTTTTTAATGTAGGTTAGAATAATCAGTGAAATGGACGAAATATTATTTATAAAGACTTTTCGACATGTACTTTTGTTGCAGTGGTTGGCGCTCACTTATGCCCAATGCTCGCTTCTGTTAGTTGTTTATATTTATCACTAGAGGGGGTAGCCGGCGTTGCCCGAGTGTTTGTTTCCGGGACGGGGGGGAGTTTTAAAAAATGTTATGGTAGGTAAGTAGGAAGGATCAAACCCGGAGGAAAATAAAGTGTGAAAAAAAAAAAACATTTGCAACGTTAACAGTTCGGCCACCAAGAAAAGTCCATTCCAGTTGTTTAGGAAAAAAAAAACGACTACGGTAGGTCGGCGCGAACGTGAAAATATAATGTGAATTGTCCAGCACGCTAACCACTACGCCACAGAGCACTGCAGTTTGGTTTAGTGATTTTAACTAACTTCACATGAAAGAACTACGAAGCCAAACCGGTGTTCTCTTCTCAACTGTTCCTTGTGAACGATCCCCAAACGATGTTAAGTGGTGGCAGGGGAAGGAGGAATTTATTAGAGAGAAAATATTTTACCACTTCCATGGATCTTAACCGATTTTGGCCGTGACTTCTCAGCAGAAAAAGTATAGAAATCTAAGATTATCGAGGAATTTGAGAAATAATAAGCCTATAACACACCTCAGATATTGTTCTGCCGTTTGTACATATTATATTTGCATGAAATATCTTGATTTTTAATCCTATTAATGTCAAAATCAGACTGGAAAAAATGAGTTCATTTTATTTATATAGAGATAACTTGCGAAGCTTAGTTGATGGTGGAATAGCCGCCAACAGAGGTCACGGGGAAGGGGAGAAAGATGGTGGTCGTTCACAGCGCTCCCTTTTCCTCATCACTGTCTCTTCATTCGTCCGTTTTTTGTTCGAAGTCCACAATATCATCGCATATCGATCTTTTTCGCGTCGTACGATCCCCGGCCTTTTCCTCCCACTCCCACGAGTTGATGTTGGTGAGTGTCAGCACATGTAAGGTGCCATAATGTGGTCTGGTTCTGATGGCCAGCTCACCATATGAGATTTCCTTGGAGAGCCTGTAAGAATCCATCCTGTGAACGTGCCCCGCTCAGCCGATGTGGTGGATGATGGTGGCCTCAACGCTGATCACGGAGTCTCTGTCTGGCACTTCTGTGTTGGTATAGCTCTCGTAAAAGATGTTGACTATTTGACTTAGTTTCCATTTAGGAAACGTTCTAGAATGTTTATTACTTTTTTCTATATAGGGGCTATGATTTGCAAATATATAGAAGAGAGGAAGGACTATTGACCGGAAGATCATGATTTTGGTAGTCATTGTCAGAGCGTGGTTATATATATATATATATATATATATATATATATATATATATATATATATATTTACCAGTGGTGAAAAAACCGGACTAAAGTGCTCAATGTGTAGTCAGAGCAGTATATAGGAAATTTATTACTGTGAGTCCAGAATGAGTTTACAAATTGTTTCAGCTAGAGGAAAATCCTCAAAGAGAGGAAAAAATCCAACTAGCATCGTCAGAATTCATAGATGGACTCTATGAATTCTGACGATGCTAGTTGGATTTTTTTCCTCTCTTTGAGGATTTTCCTCTAGCTGAAACAATTTGTAAACTCATTCTGGACTCACAGTAATAAATTTCCTATATATATATATATATATATATATATATATATATATATATATATATATATATATATTCGTATTATTTGCAATCTTCGGACTACTGTTCTCATCTTTTGTGTTATTTTAACGTTTAGGTCGAAATAATCTTCGACCTTCAATTGTAAAAATGACCTTCTACTGAAGTTTTACAGTTCAAATCTGTGTTGGCGACCACAAAATACAATTGCGAATTACTTAGGACTTTTATCAAGTCATTGCTGACAGGATGAGAGCATTCTAACCTCTGAAGTAAATAAAGAGTTCCGTCTGAAATTCAACCCAAATTTCTGAGGTTGTCAGAAATATTCACGAGTTTAACAAGATACATCTAGGGCAGGTCGGAGATTACATCGAACCCTTGTGAAAATAACACCCAGTATGAGAGCAGTTGTCCGAAGATTCCATATAGTACGAATAAATTAAAGAGGTTTAAACGTCACAATGAAAAGATGTGGAAGAGGTTAGTTGAACATGTATTTGTTTACATTCGACTTGACAAATACTATATTGAAGTCAATTAGGAAGCAACTGTTGGTATTTTAATCAACGGATTTGATATTCCAGGCCATAAACATTGTTCTGGAAAGTTATATTCAGTTTTTTTGTATAGAAAGTATGAAAGTAACGTTCCTCGCGTAAGTGAAGCTAGGTAAGTTCTTGCTGTGAATGCTTTACTGATGATCAAGGATTGTCGTCCTGTCAAGCGCTTACGATGAACATATATATATATAATGATTGCTGCATCTTTCCAGATCATGTCGTCCATGTCATCTCAGATGTCTCTGCATTCCCGCTGCAGATTTGCACATATTGAGGTAAATGTGACATACAAACTGATCAATTTCCATCGAGTTGACTTCCTCTGGGGGTTGAAGGGTATTCCTATGAACAATCACATGTCTTCTCAAACCAGCAGTAGACTTGCAAACTTTGCATGTTAAACAGATCGTTTAGTTCGGACTAATAGGTCCAAAGCTGACCGGAACAGGAGTTTTGTGCTACTTAAGGTGGTTGACGTAGCCAGCTTTTGACAAAAGCTCTCTTTCACAAGTGTCGCATTTCCAGCTGTGTGTGTCATGGTTAAGACCATCAATTTAAAACTTTGCGAAGCTCTTGCTTCCGAGTGCTGTAAGCCCGCTTTCTTTTCTCTAGAGCATCACAACTTTTGCGTACAAACTTTTGCCACACATATACACACACACACACGTATAGATATACATATACATCATATTTTTGGATATGGTGATCTTTTTTTACAAAGTCACCACTTATCGAAGCCATTCGAGCACAAGGGTTAAAGAGTGTATAATAGTCAATGGAACAATATTATGGTAATTGTACTAACATAGTAATGACGTATCCGGATATCGAAGCCATATGATTTATTTGGTGTGTTTTGTTTTCGAATACTGCTTGCTATTTTTTAATTAGTATGATTCCCTGTGGATCAGCAATATATATATATATATATATATATATATATATATATATACATACTAGCAAAAGTACCCGTCGTTGACTGGGTTCAAAAACAGCCTACAGAAAATGGACTCTGATTTATGAAAGCATGATAGGTTATGAAAAGGAAGGGTTGTAAAGAGATAGCTTCGAATTTGGGGGTATCAAAACCAAAGCAAAATATGATGAAAGTAAAAATAAAATAGATAAACCCCATAATTTATTAAACCATACCTGTTCACATTGAAACGCTTATCACAGTATTCTGTGGATCTATATTTTAAAAAAAAACTTGTTAAACTTTGTGACATATTTCCATTCTATGGAGGTCAGGTGCGAACGAACACCCCATAATTTTATACAATATTTTTTCAAACTGAAACATTATCAAAGTATACTTACGCAGATAAATATGAAGTCTTTATTAAAGTGTGTGCCTCTTTCCATTCTATGGAGGCCAGGCGCGAACGCAGACACCACAATTTTATTATACCATCCCTATTTAAGTTAAAACATAGTATCAAAGTATTATTTATATCTATATCAAAAACACTTGTAAAAGTTTTTTTTAATTTTTTTATTTCCATACTTTGTGAACCAGGCGCGTACGCAGACCCCACAATTTTTATGAATCATCATTATGCCATTCCCCTGTCTCGATACAGCTATCAGTATATGTGATCAGTTTTCTATAATAGTCAAACATATAGGAGCCTATTCGTGACCAGACACACACAGACGTTCAGCTTTATATTATATATATATGTGTGTGTGTGTGTGTGTGTGTGTGTGTGTGTGATTTAAAGGTTATGAGGGTTTTTTGAAGCATGAAAAACGATGTTACTTTTTGTATTTAATATTTTTATAGTTATTTTTTATATTTCAAGCGGACCTCCGCTCTAGGCCACAAAAAAGTATTGTGAACAAGAGCGGAGGTCCGCTTGAAATATAAAAAATAACTATAAAAATATTAAATACAAAAAGTAACATCGTTTTTCATACTTCAAAAACTTTCAAAACCTATTAATCACTATATATATATATATATATATATATATATATATATATATATGATAGATAGCCCCGTCGATTCCGACGTATGATGTTCCGCCACAGCAACTAAGTTGTTCGATAATCCATACAGATGATTTGTTTAAAAAGGCAAAGGTTTTGTGTAGAACCAACTAAACTTTTTTGTATGGCTGGCAATATTTGTCAGTGCACATGACTGTCCTGGACAAGGTATACAGTTTACCGCAGGTTTTTACATCAGAATTACCTTCTCCTTGATGCATGTCATAAGACTCTGGGTGCATCTCTCCCAGTGAATTAATGCGCCTCCAGATACTAATATCGAAATTTCTACGACTCTGCGCGGTACATACAGCGCCTAGACTTACCAAATGGTCACCCATCTCGTACTGGGCACTCTCAACATTGCTTAACCGCGGTGATCTGGTGAGAACAGGTGTGTCAACGTGATTATGCTCTCTCTCTAATTATATATGAGAGAGAATGCCAACGGTTTTCTTGGTTCCTAAGTACAATGTTTTTCACATAGAAAGCACAAGTATATTTTTGAATATTGCACTGGTATTTACTTCAAATCAATCATCCCGAGGAAGTCTTCTAGTAAAAATGAAACGTTGATGGACATATATTTTGCTTTGTTTGCTTTCATCTCTCAATTATATCAGAGTGTTCCCATGATTTTAATTATATATATATATATATATATATATATCATGAGTGTCCGGCGGGTTAGTGTTTGTACGTGTGTGTTGAGAAAAAAAAATGGCAGGCAGGCTTGAATCCGTGACGCGATGCGGAAAAAGTGTAGGCGTGTATAAGGGTGTTGATTGAACAACAACAAAAAAATAAATAGAAGTAAGCAAGCTCGAACCCGTAACGTGCTAGAGAAGGTGAAAAAAAAAACACAGGGTCTTATAGATGCGCCCACCGCGATTGCAACATCAAGAGCGGTCGGAATAACGTCATTTATGCGACGCCGTTGACGCAAAATTTTAATGACTTGCGAAAAAATCGAACTCTCCTTATAGATGAATGCCCAGTTTTGGATGAAGGAATGTTTTTAGTCCTTCTTTTTTTTTTTTTTTTTTTTTTTTTTTTGTCGTCTAAAGGGTCGAGCTTCACGCAGGATCTCGGTAAAATCCGTCGCCTCTGTCGAAAGTTTAAGGCAGACATACATATTTAAACGGACAGGTGAGATTTATATAATAGATTGTCATTTGGCAAAAGCTTGCCATTTTTTAGGTTGGGGTCGGGGGGTCCATGTGAACTTAGGTGACTTTATAGCCCAGCTGTATAATCGTTCACATATGTGGCAAGTGATATTTCCGTATTTCTGTAGGTTTGTAGGAATTTTTTTTTTTTTCAGTAAGTTTTAAGAGATCAAGAGGTTCCCTCCAGGAGCTAACACTTGATTCTTTTATGATTTAAATTTATATCTGAAGGTTCTTTTAAGAATAGATGTTGTTCCCTTTATGGCTGCTATTTGTATTGCGTTACAACTTGGTCTTTCAGGGATTGCTTCTAAGTATTTTTGAATTTCTTTTTTATTAATCCAGTTGCTCCCGTCACAACTAGTATAATGTTCATTTCTTTCAGAGACCATGTCGTTTTTAGATCATTTTTTAGGTCCTGATATTTTGTTATATTTTCATGTTCAGCTCTATTAAGGCCGAAAACATTTGGAACTGTTCCATATTACAATATCTGGTTTGATGGCCTTGTCTTTTATGTATCTGCCCGCCTGTATGTCTTTGTCATAGAACACTTTTCCCTTTGATGTTATCGGTGGTGGCTCATGTTCCCAGATGTTCGTTGCTCTGTCAAGTTGCATCGCTCCATAGATCTTCCAATGGAGGTACTTACATACTTTGTTGTGACGGACAGTGTAAAGGCCATCTGCCAATAAGATTAGACATGCAGGCATTAGGTGGGTTGGGCTCTCAGTTGCTTTAGTCCAGCCATTTTTTATCCATTTGTGAGTAAGCTCTGATTTTGACTGACTACAATGAGTCTTTCCTCATCAAATGGAAGTCTCCCGCTCTTCAGCCATCAGTGTAGCATTTGAGTGTATTATCAAACCGCGTGCAGATTTACAAACAAATCTAGGGATAACACAAAATACTTGGTTAATGTCGATAGCAGGAGCCTCAAAATATACAGTGATGTAAACACTATATGTAAACGTTCATTTCTAATACCATGTTTCTTGGTCTGTCTTTAGAAACGTAAAACGAAAATTCATATTCTGCTTTGGACATTTTACGAGCGAACAACTTCGTTGATTTTTAGTTCATGCTGATATAAGATACACACATTTGTACTCAGCAGGGAATCAGTCAAATGATAACGTGTTCTACAAATGCCAAATTAAGAAAAATTCTCTACTTTATCAGTCAAATACTACCATGTTTGAATATATTGTTAAGTGGCAGATTTAGTCATTTAGAACGGCTTTAAAACTTCACCGCTAACTCGTTTTTCGACCAAATTTCAGACAATTATTACAGCTTTTAGATCACCTTCTAGGGTATTGTACAAAAAAAAATAATTTTCCTTCAGTAAAACAAAATTTATGAATTTATTGATTGAATCGTAAAATTCTGTAAGGAAGTGAGCGACGCTTTTTCTGACTGGTTTCCATAGCAACCCACATCGCTTCCAGGGACTACTGTTGCTAGTAATTCGAAAAGAGAATCAACAAGTAACACGGAATTTAAAGATGAAAGGGAGATAATTGGGGTATTTTATTGAAAGCAGACGAGTGCCGTACATTGTTATTACATGTGGGTTTATGGGTGGGGATAAGACTGAAGTTTAAGAAAGAAAAATCAATTTATTGGAAGCCTAGAAAAATCATGGATTACAATAGAAAAATGCGAGCATAGAAAAGTAAAGGACTGGTTGTTAAAACTGGAAAAAAGAAAGAACAATACATTCTAATACAAAAATAAATGTATAACTTAAAATTGTGGCATTAAGAATTTATGTATTTTGTTTTTTAGAACATTATATAATCAATTCTTAAGGCTGCAATATTTTTAGTTATAAATTTATATTTTTTATAAGACTATCTTGTCCTTTTCTTTTCCAATTTTACTAGCTAGTCCTTTACTTTTTCATGTTTAAGCTTAATTATATTACTCTTCATGTTCGCCTGATTTTATTTTATTAAAAATGGATAGATTGAAAGCTTATTGACCCACTATTTAAGAGGCGAGATTTTTGGCCACAATTGCTTTACAGTCAAGAACCAGATATTGTCCCTCTTCAGTTCCTCATAGTAAATAATGTTCTTCACTCATATCAGTTTTTTTTTCGGTTGGCTGGAAGATTAATTGTTGAATTATCTGATAAGACTGATTGATTTTTGGTTATCTGCCGACTTGAAGTTGCGAAAATCTTCCGGCGTCGGACTAAGACGGTTCATCTTATGCGATCAATATAAAGGTTGCGGATTTTAATTACATTTTCTAAGCTTGAAAGATTTATAAGACCATAGTAATCAATGCTCTAGTTTCTCACACACACACACACACACACACACACACATGTACGAAAACGGGATACGAAGATATAATCTTAACCATCGTTCATCCATGCCTATTATTTAAGAAATCTAGTGATGGGGCCTATATTTAGGGAGGCTAGGTAATGTGGAGTCACCCCTTAAGTACATCTCAGGTCCGCTTTTGTCCACACTGGGTATACTTGTTATGGTATATAATGCTACCAGATCAGACGGTCTGAAGATACTGGCTTTCTAATCAAAATGCGCAAAACATAGATGTGCTTTTTTTTCTTTTTTTTTTGTTTGTTTTTTTCTTCTTTTGTATTTTTCTTTTGTTTTTGTTTGTTTTTTGGGGGGATCTTTTTTTTCTTTTTCTTTTTCTTTTTTTTTCTTTTTCTTTTTTTTCTTTTTCTTTTTTTTCTTTTTTTTCTTTTCTTTTTTTCTTTTCTTTTTTTTCTTTTCTTTTTTTTCTTTTCTTTTTTTCTTTTCTTTTTTTCTTTTCTTTTTTTCTTTTCTTTTTTTCTTTTCTTTTCTTTTTTTTCTTTTTTCTTTTTTTTTGTCTTTTATTTCTTTTATTTTTTCTTTTATTTTTTCTTTTATTTTTTCTTTTATTTTTTCTTTTATTTTTTCTTTTATTTTTTCTTTTATTTTTTCTTTTATTTTTTCTTTTATTTTTTCTTTTATTTTTTCTTTTATTTTTTCTTTTATTTTTTCTTTTATTTTTTTTATTTTTTCTTTTATTTTTTCTTTTATTTTTTTTATTTTTTCTTTTATTTTTTCTTTTATTTTTTCTTTTATTTTTTTTATTTTTTCTTTTATTTTTTCTTTTATTTTTTTTATTTTTTTTATTTTTTCTATTTTTTCTTTTATTTTTTCTATTTTTTCTTTTATTTTTTCTATTTTTTCTTTTATTTTTATTTTTTCTTTTATTTTTTCTATTTTTTCTTTTATTTTTTCTTTTATTTTTTCTTTTATTTTTTCTTTTATTTTTTCTTTTATTTTTTCTTTTATTTTTTCTTTTATTTTTTCTTTTATTTTTTTATTTTATTTTTTTATTTTATTTTTTTATTTTATTTTTTTATTTTATTTTTTTATTTTATTTTTTATTTTATTTTTTTACTTTTTTTATTTTTTATTTTATTTTTTATTTTATTTTATTTTATTTTTTTTTATTTTTTCTTTTTTTTTCTTTTACTTTTTCTTTTACTTTTTTTCTTTTATTTTATTTTTTCTTTTATTTTTTTATTTTTGTTTTGGATTTTGTTGTTTTGACTTTTGTTTTGACTTTTGTTTTGGATTTTGTTTTGGATTTTGTTTTGACTTTTGTTTTGTCTTTTGTTGTTTTTTGTCTTTTGTTGTTTTTTTGTTGTTTTTTGTCTTTTGTTGTCTTTTGTTTTTTGTTGTTGTCTTTTGTTGTCTTTTGTTGTTGTTTTGTCTTTTGTTGTTGTTTTGTCTTTTGTTGTTTTTTGTCTTTTGTTGCTGTTTTGTCTTTTGTTGTTGTTGTCTTTTGTTGTTGTTTTGTCTTTTGTTGTTGTTTTGTCTTTTGTTGTTGTTTTGTCTTTTGTTGTTGTTTTGTCTTTTGTTGTTGTTTTGTCTTTTGTTGTTGTTTTGTCTTTTGTTGTTGTTTTGTCTTTTGTTGTTGTTTTGTCTTTTGTTGTTGTTTTGTCTTTTGTTGTTGTTTTGTCTTTTGTTGTTGTTTTGTCTTTTGTTTTTGTCTTTTGTTGTTTTTGTCTTTTGTTGTTTTTGTCTTTTGTTGTTTTTGTCTTTTGTTGTTGTTTTGTCTTTTGTTGTTGTTTTGTCTTTTGTTGTTGTTTTGTCTTTTGTTGTTGTTTTGTCTTTTGTTGTTTTTGTCTTTTGTTGTTGTTTTGTCTTTTGTTGTTGTTTTGTCTTTTGTTGTTGTTTTGTCTTTTGTTGCTGTTTTGTCTTTTGTTGCTGTTTTGTCTTTTGTTGTTGTTTTGTCTTTTGTTGTTGTTTTGTCTTTTGTTGTTGTTTTGTCTTTTGTTGTTGTTTTGTCTTTTGTTGTTGTTTTGTCTTTTGTTGTTTTTTTGTCTTTTGTTGCTTTTTTGTCTTTTGTTGTTGTTTTGTCTTTTGTTGCTGTTTTGTCTTTTGTTGCTGTTTTGTCTTTTGTTGCTGTTTTGTCTTTTGTTGCTGTTTTGTCTTTTGTTGTTGTTTTGTCTTTTGTTGTTTTTGTCTTTTGTTGTTGTTTTGTCTTTTGTTGCTGTTTTGTCTTTTGTTGCTGTTTTGTCTTTTGTTGCTGTTTTGTCTTTTTTTTTTTTTTTGTAAAACTCAATCATGTTTTACAGAATTAAAAATTTAGAATATTGTCACATTTCAGCTGGTGCATGTGCTACTGGTCTCTAACTCCTGGACAGGGTTTTAAAGGGTCACCTACCTGATAGGTCCTGAACTATCATCTAAGCTTAAACCTCTGGCCCATCGACGAGATGTTACATTCCTCTGCCTGTTTAAGTATTTAAATGGTGGATGCCCCAACGAACTACAAGCTCTTGTACTCTCTCGACGTAAATACCTCCGCAAACCTGACAAGCAGCAAAATCCCACCCCTACACAGTAGAGATCCCTACATGTAAAACTTCTACTCCAATAGCTTCTTCTCCAGAACTGCTAGACTTTGGAATTTCCTTTCAGGTCCCTGCTTCCCAAACTGTACTGACAAGTTCAAGTGTAATGTGAAGACATCTTTCTGCTCAACTCCCCACATAGTAATTCCTGCAACTTATGATCCTGATAGTAGGGCCCTACATCAAACTGGCATTGTGCCTTGTTAGGGGTTAAAATCTAACAAAAAAAAATTATTTTTATTTTAAAAAATCACGCTAAACACCATAAATATTTCGGGCATTCAGGCTTCAATAAACTGAAAACAAGGCGATATGCTACAAAAGAAAAAAAAATAGAATGCAAAACACGATGAATAAAATTTTTGAAGATAAAAATATTGAATTATGATTTTCTTTTAATTTAAAATGACGGGATTCAGCATTAAATAACGCAAAAGGCTGATATGCCGTAAAACTCAACCAAACCAAACGCCATGAATAAATATTGGAAAATATAAAAAAAATAAATTTAAAAAAAAAATACGTTTCTCAAAATTACTGGATTCGACATTAAATAACACACCGTAATATATATATATATATATATATATATATATATATATATATATATATATAAACTACTAACAAACTTAACCCTGATCCTTCAGCATGGCAAGCAATTACCCCAACGCCCTAACGTAAAATGTTCGTCAAAGGCATACAGCACTAATCTGGAATCAATATTTTCCAATTTTTTTTACATTTTTAAAAAATAATTTATTCTCCTTTTCTGGATAAACTGATTCGTAATCTCATCACCAGTTCATCGAAAATATGCATTCGATAAAGCTGACATCGGGCGAAATCTTCAAATAAAACTCAAGAAGAGTTTCTAAGTGCAAATAATAAAAACCTTTCTCACATTACAAGAAGGTTCCTTAATTCGAAAAGATGCACCTAAAAAAGGCCCGGGGTTGCATCCGGCGAGATTTTGGCCTGAATATTAGAAAACTATACAAAGATTCTAAAATTTGATGAGGACAATCTAATATACTAGCAAGCAGCCCGGCATTGGCAGATCGGAAACTACGCATACATATATTTTGATTAATGCGGATTTTGTATTTATATTATATTATATTGGACGCAATGAGTTAAATAATATATATATATATATATATGATTTATTTTTTGTTACCGTATATATATATATATATATATATATATATATATATATATATATATACGATTTATTTTTTGTTACTGTATCTTTGTAAAGTTACATTATTGTATCAGCTACCCGGCCGTTTTTTGGCCGTCTGTAGCTTCCTCAGACTTTTAAGAAACGGTTTCTGTAAAAGTCTGAGGAAGCTACTGACAGCAAAACATGGCCGGATAGCTGAAACAATAATGTAACTTAACCGAAAGATACGGTAATAAAAAATAAAACGCATATTTGCTCTACAACAGTATTGAGCACTTTCTTCAGTTTTTATTAATTACCATTTCTACTATATATATATATATATATATATATATATATATATATATAAATGACTCATGCGCCACCGAGAATCGAAACCAATGCGTTTATCTTATGATTTACTTTTTTTCCTTTGGAGTTAATGCCCGAGCTCTGAAAACATGTTTGCTGCAATGCTAAAAATTAAAACATGAAATAATAGTTTTTACCTTTCACATGCATATTTGTAATGCCGCCGTTCTACATCCACCTGGCAAACTCCATTTTTTTTTATTTTCACACTTCACTTTCGCACCGATTTTTCCCGGGTAAATCCGAAGTTTCGCGTGGATTCGAATACCCTATATATTAAGTTTCATATATGTAGGCCAAAAACTGACTGAGGATTTCGATAGGCAAAATTTATTAAACAAATATATACACGCATACAGAAATATATATATATATATATATATGATTGTGTTTATAATATTTTACGCAAATATTACGCAAGTATAAATTACGTAGAATAGCTGCATGAATATAAATATACGTGAAAGTTAACTAAAGATAATAATCCCATGTGCTCACTGTCAATAAAAATGTCCATACATAAAATACTTATTAAATGCACCTCGTATATTACATTTTTATATACAGCAATACATTTTATTTACTTATTTTTAACTCTTATCGTTTATATTGAATATATAGTAAATCGTTTACACTGAATATGCAGTATATGCGATACATTAGTATAAAATGTTTCTTCTATGCGTAATATTGGTTTTTATCACTGTTTTCATAAACTGCTACCCCTATATACTATTAGAAGTAGGCAGACAGGCATTGCCCAGTCGTAAAATACGCTTAAATGTAATATTTTAATTAACGCAGATTTCGTATTTATTATGGTGGACCCAATATATAGTAATGTCTTAAAGTTAAGGTAAAAAAAAAAATTCTCGTACGCCATCGCCGAGAATTGAAACCAAAACAGTTAGTTTAGGATTTACTTTTTATTTTGACGTTAATGCCTGAGCTATGAAGACATGTTTGCTGCAACGCTAAAAATTAACATATAAACGATAAACACTCGTCTAGCTGAAACCACTGTCGTTAATTATCCCCACTCTTTATCTGTGTCTAAATCAAAACGTAGATTCCATGAACAAAGCTTCTATCTTGGAAGTGCACGCTTGTGGAACTCTCTTCCGTTTGTCTGTTTCCCACCTAAATACAACTGAGGTGTCTTCAAGTCCAATATAAACAAATTCCTGATGAACTGCCCCCTTAAATAAGACACTTTATCAAATCTCCAATACTAACGAATACTACAATACTATCCCATTGATTACTGTACACGCAATAACCCTTATCCCCGAGTAACTTCCGGGCCTTGATAAGGGGTGACCTCCATGTAAAAAAAAAAAAAATTAAAACATGAACTAATAGATACTACGCTATGCATGAATATTCGTAATGCTGGCGTTTGATCATAATCTGGTAAATTCTATTTTTTTGCAATGATTTTCCCCGGATAAAACCTAAATGTAAAATTTCGGATGGATTAGAATATCCTGTATATTAAGTTACCTGTGTCTAAAGCAAAAATTGACAATTTGGTAAGCAAAATTTATTAAACATATATATATATATATATATATATATATATATATATATATACACTTGAATATATATATATATATACACTTGAATATATATATATATATACACTTGAATATATATATATATATATATATATATATACACTTGAATATATATATATATATATATACACTTGAATATATATATATATATATACACTTGAATATATATATATATATATATATATACACTTGAATATATATATATATATATATACACTTGAATATATATATATATATATACACTTGAATATATATATATATATATATATATATATATATATATATAGAAGTGTGTATTTATTATAACCTTTTTACGTAAATATTACGCAAGTATAAATCATGTAGAATATCGACATGAACATAATTACACGGTATACTTACCTAAAGATGATCATCCCATAAGAAAACCGAAAAAGCTATTAGGAAATTAATAAAAACGAATGTTTAAAAGAATATGCAAATTAGATCTTTTGCATTTTAATGCAATTTCACGATCCATATATAAAAGTTGTATTTTCTTTTTAAGTAAATAGAAAAAAAGGGTTTTTTTTTAATATGAATATCAACAAAAGCAACTTTGTAGGAGTATAGACGCGTCTTCATAATTTGTGTAATCATTCTGTTGCGGACTCTTATCCTCATAATTGTTGGTGCTTTTTTTAAACCCACATTCATATCTCGTCGCGATTAATCACCTGAAGGATGAGTTGTCCGAAACGTGACGAAACTACTATGAGGACAACAGACGCAAAATAAAAAAAAAAAATAAAAAAAAATAATAGAAAAATCTAATATTCGAGAGATGTACGTAAGGAAGGTAATATCCACTGAAAAGATTTTCTTTTATATATAACAAACCAAACTCAAATAAAACGATTATTTTTGATTTTAGAAACTAAGTTCAAACACCGAACTGCTAAAGCGTAAGGGAAGGTAATCCATGCTATATTTAGTTTTATTTTTACGCAAAGAAAGTCAAGGTGGATGTAATCACTTTGAAAATTACGACGCGTCAAATTATTTTACCTTTTAGAATAAATATTAGACACCAGAAGAAAGTCTAATACTGAGAGCACCCTATTCAGCCTTGACGGGGTTCAAAACCGACGTTGTAACGTAGTTTCTCTTCTGAGCAACCTCTTTCCCACAGAGACATTACGCGTTTTTCCCTGCTCTATCGTTCTTTTCATGGAAAGTGCTCGGCTTACTTCTAATTTTTGGTCCCCTTTTATCCCTCTTATTCATAAGGAATTCATTTTTGGTTAATGAAGGTTTATCGTTGCTGTTTTGGAAAGCAGCATTCATTAGTGTCGTATGAATCGGATGATTATCGTTGGCATTCGTTTCCTTTATATCTTTCCGATTATAATTCTTTTTTAGAACTCGTGTTATCAGATCAGACTGTCTGAAGATATTGGCTTCCGCAGATAAAACGCACCTAACTTGATGCTTTTTGTTTTTCTACTTCCTTTTGAAAAACGTCATATTTTGCAAAGCCCAAAACAAAAACAACCTATTTTCCCCTCTTTTCCTTCTTCCCATTTTCCCTTTCTCTTTTTTTTTCTCACCAACTACCTGACCGGTTTCCCAACTTAAAATGTACCAAACATTAATACTGTCTCCCTTTTCCCTCTCCCATTGCCAAGGTCTTGGATATGACCTTAAACTATATCCAGTTGTGAGGCCCCAGCTTGCCGGCTTTGGGAGTTTTGAGCCACCTTTTAATTACCATTGCTCCCAGGTCCACTCTGACCCGGAGTGGTAGTACCTGTTAGGGTCCCAACCATGGGTTAAATAGAAACTGACTTGAAAACAACAAATATTCTATTAAAAAAATCTTTGTTGAAAATCTTTGGATTCGGCATTAAATAACCTGAAAAGGGTTGATATGCCGTAAAACAAAAACAACCAACCAACCCATTGCCAAACTCATGTTCTGCAGGGCGAGGAACGAAAACGATAAAACTTCTACAAAGAAACTGGCTGCAACAGGAATACTATTTCTAAAATAACAAGATTCGGCATTAAATACCCCGAAAAGGGTTGATATGCCGTAAGACAAAGAAAGGAAACTCTACAAATAGTTGAAGATATAAAGAACTTTAAGCATAAAAACTGTTTCAAAATTGAGTTGATTCGGCATTTAATAACCGGAAAAGGAGTTGATATGCCGTAAAAGAAAATTAATCTTTTTAGAAAGACACCAGGCATTTAAAATAATCTAGCAGCACTGGTGTGCTTTCCGCGCGTAGGAACTCTCTTCGATATGAATTAAATTAAATTTGCGGCAAGCCGTAGAATATTTGCAAAGAAAATATTTCCATTCTGAATGTTCGTTTCAATGAAATCGGAAAAAGCCCCTTGCAAGAATGTTGGATTCAATCAACGATATTTGATCATTTAAATATACGGTTAATAAAATTCTTCGAGGAATAAAATCCTTCATTTTATAAACAAGGAATGTAGTATTTGTTATTCTTTTCGCGTTTTCCAAATTGAATTCTTTAACATTTTCGAAACATGTTGAATTCAATTAACGTCATTTGAACTGTTTTACTGTCCTTCCTCGGCGTTAGACGGGACTGCATTTCCTTACATTTGTTCTTGTTTTGCGTTTTTGATTTTAATTTTTTTTTTTTTCAAACAAAATGTATTGATTTTATCATTTAAATTAATGCGTGCAACCGAAATTTACGAACTAAGAAAATAAACACGTTTCTCTTATTTATAAGACGGGTGTCTTGAAAGATATCAATGTTCCGTGTGCAATTATTAATATTGGCCTGGTTGGTGTATTGTTTAGTGATGGTTGGTTCATGGTTTTCTGATAGCGTAATAGTTGGTTCATGGTTTAGTTTCGAGTGGTGATATAATCATAGTTTGGTTGGGTTGAGATTTATAGTATTGCCATAATTTGGTTTAGGTAGGGATTGGTAATACAATCATGGTTTGCTTTTGGTTAGGATTGGTGATTCCGTATGGCTATGGTTTGGACTGGTGTTACTCTAATGTTCTGGTTCGGTTTAGATTTGTTATACTGAAATGGTTTGGTTTGAATTATTGACATTGATATTTTATGGTTGGGTGATAGCGCAATGGTTGGTTTAGGATTGGTGATATTTAGATTTGTTTTGGACTGGTAATAACGCCACAGTTTGGTTGGGTTGAGCTTGTTGGTTCGGTCATGGTTTGGTGTGGGATTAGCAATACGGACATGTTTTGGTTTTGGTTTGATTTGATACTGTAATGGTTTGGTTTTGGATCGGAATGCGTGCTACCGGAATAGTTTGGGAGGTTCGGATTGGTGATACTATAATGGATTTTTTTTTTTTTTTTACACAGTGATCACCACTTATCAAGGCCCGGAACCCACTCAGGGATAAGGGTTATTGCAAGTACAGTACGTTAGTGAGATTTGCTGAAGTGTTTACTTAAGGGGGCGGTTCATAAGGAATTTGTTAACATTGGACTTGAAGACATCCAAGTTGTAGTCCGGAGGGAAGCAGGCAGACGGAACAGAGTTCCACAGGCGTGCAGTTCTAAGAAAGAAGCTTTGTTCATGGAATCCACGTTTTGATTTAGGCACAGATATAGTGGGGGAAATTTTTCACAGTGGATTCAGCTAGACGGGTGTTTTTCGTGAAATATTGGCGAGGGGGGACCAGCGATTGGAGTTCAGACGAGCATCTGCCATGGAAATAACGATAAAACAAGGACAGGCTCGCAACGTCTCTTCTGTGGGAGAGAGGTTGCAAGGTAGAGAAAAGGGCATCCCCCACTAAGCCACGAAGTCTATTTTGTACTCTGTCAAGGCAGGATAGGCTATTTTTAGCAACTCCTGCCCAGATATGGCAACAGTATTCCATCCTTGGACGTACTTGGCTTTTATATAGATAGAGAATTGCATCAGTAGGATAGTAGTTTTAGTTTGAATCGGTGATATTTAGTTAAGGATGGGTGATATTTAGTTTTCTTTTGGACTGGTGATACTGCCATGACTTGGTTTGGTTGGGATTATTGATACGGTCATGGTTTGGTTTAAGTTGAGCTTGAAAATACGGGCATGTTTTAGTTTTGGTTCGGAATGGATGATATCCTCATTATTTTAAGGAATCAGAATATACGACTCCGTAATGGTTTTGTTTTTGATCGGAAAAGGTGACACCGTAATGGTTTTGTTTTGGGTCGGAATGGATGACAACGTTATGGTTTTGTTTCGGGCCGGAATGGGTGGCACCGTCACGGATGTGTTTCGGGCCGGAATGGGTGGCACCGTCACGGATGTGTTTCGGGCCGGAATGGGTGGCACCGTAATGGGTTTGTTTTGGGTCGGAATGGATGACAACGTTATGGTTTTGTTTCGGGCCGGAATGGGTGGCACCGTCACGGATGTGTTTCGGGCCGGAATGGGTGGCACCGTCACGGATGTGTTTCGGGCCGGAATGGGTGGCACCGTCACGGATGTGTTTCGGGCCGGAATGGGTGGCACCGTCACGGATGTGTTTCGGGCCGGAATGGGTGGCACCGTCACGGATGTGTTTCGGGCCGGAATGGGTGGCACCGTCACGGATGTGTTTCGGGCCGGAATGGGTGGCACTGTACCCGGATGTGTTTCGGGCCGGAATGGGTGGCACCGTCACGGATGTGTTTCGGGCCGGAATGGGTGGCACCGTCACGGATGTGTTTCGGGCCGGAATGGGTGGCACCGTCACGGATGTGTTTCGGGCCGGAATGGGTGGCACCGTCACGGATGTGTTTCGGGCCGGAATGGGTGGCACCGTCACGGATGTGTTTCGGGCCGGAATGGGTGGCACCGTCACGGATGTGTTTCGGGCCGGAATGGGTGGCACCGTCACGGATGTGTTTCGGGCCGGAATGGGTGGCACCGTCACGGATGTGTTTCGGGCCGGAATGGGTGGCACCGTCACGGATGTGTTTCGGGCCGGAATGGGTGGCACCGTCACGGATGTGTTTCGGGCCGGAATGGGTGGCACCGTCACGGATGTGTTTCGGGCCGGAATGGGTGGCACCGTCACGGATGTGTTTCGGGCCGGAATGGGTGGCACCGTCACGGATGTGTTTCGGGCCGGAATGGGTGGCACCGTCACGGATGTGTTTCGGGCCGGAATGGGTGGCACCGTCACGGATGTGTTTCGGGCCGGAATGGGTGGCACCGTCACGGATGTGTTCCGGGTCGGAATGGGTGGCACCGTCATTGTTTGGTTTATTACCGTGCGTCTAAACCTAATTCTCAGTCAATTACCCCTATCATTCAGTCTCGCAAATAGAATCGCCGGATTTAATCTGACGTGGCATATTCGTTCTTAAAGAATAATCGGATGAATATTACTCTTAGTAGGAGAACCATGCTTTTAAAATATATATTTTTTTTTTTTTTTTACTGTATAATTTTTAATATTTAAAAAGTGTTTAATTCCTCAGGAAATTATTTAATACTTTATTTATTTATTTTCCTGGCATCCATGTATTTTCCTTAGTTTTGCATCTATGTTTCTTAATTTGTTGATGTTTATTAGTAAAGTCTTTAAACCAGCTCCCTCTTTTTGCTACAGCACCAAGATTCGTCTCCCTAGTATATATAACCTCTACTTTAATAGATTGGTCTCCCTAGTATATATAATCTCTACTTTAATAGATTGGTCTCCCTAGTATATATAACCTCTACTTAAATAGATTCGTCTCCCTAGTATATATAACCTCTACTTAAATAGATTCGTCTCCCTAGTATATATAACCTCTACTTAAATAGATTCGTCTCCCTAGTATATATAACCTCTACTTTAATAGATTCGTCTCCCTAGTATATATAACCTCTACTTTAATAGATTCGTCTCCCTAGTGTATATAATCTCTACTTAAATAGATTCGTCTCCCTAGTATATATAACCTCTACTTTAATAGATTCGTCTCCCTAGTATATATAACCTCTACTTTAATAGATTCGTCTCCCTAGTATATATAACCTCTACTTAAATAGATTCGTCTCCCTAGTGTATATAATCTCTACTTTAATAGATTCGTCTCCCTAGTATATATAACCTCTACTTTAATAGATTCGTCTCCCTAGTATATATAACCTCTACTTAAATAGATTCGTCTCCCTAGTATATATAATCTCTACTTTAATAGATTCGTCTCCCTAGTATATATAATCTCTACTTTAATAGATTGGTCTCCCTAGTATATATAACCTCTACTTAAATAGATTCGTCTCCCTAGTATATATAACCTCTACTTTAATAGATTCGTCTCCCTAGTATATATAACCTCTACTTAAATAGATTCGTCTCCCTAGTATATATAACCTCTACTTTAATAGATTGGTCTCCCTAGTATATATAACATCTACTTTAATAGATTCGTCTCCCTAGTATATATAACCTCTACTTTAATAGATTCGTCTCCCTAGTATATATAATCTCTACTTTAATAGATTCGTCTCCCTAGTATATATAATATCTACTTTAATAGATTCGTCTCCCTAGTATATATAATCTCTACTTTAATAGATTCGTCTCCCTAGTATATATAACCTCTACTTTAATAGATTCGTCTCCCTAGTATATATAACATCTACTTTAATAGATTCGTCTCCCTAGTATATATAATCTCTACTTTAATAGATTCGTCTCCCTAGTATATATAACATCTACTTTAATAGATTCGTCTCCCTAGTATATATAACCTCTACTTTAATAGATTCGTCTCCCTAGTATATATAACATCTACTTTAATAGATTCGTCTCCCTAGTATATATAATCTCTACTTTAATAGATTCGTCTCCCTAGTATATATAACCTCTACTTTAATAGATTCGTCTCCCAAGTATATATAATATCTACTTTAATAGATTCGTCTCCCAAGTATATATAATATCTACTTTAATAGATTCGTCTCCCAAGTATATATAATATCTACTTTAATAGATTCGTCTCCCTAGTATATATAATCTCTACTTTAATAGATTCGTCTCCCTAGTATATATAACCTCTACTTTAATAGATTCGTCTCCCTAGTATATATAACATCTACTTTAATAGATTCGTCTCCCTAGTATATATAATCTCTACTTTAATAGATTCGTCTCCCTAGTATATATAACATATACTTTAATAGATTCGTCTCCCTAGTATATATAACCTCTACTTTAATAGATTCGTCTCCCTAGTATATATAATCTCTACTTTAATAGATTCGTCTCCCTAGTATATATAACCTTTACTTTAATAGATTCGTCTCCCTAGTATATATAACCTTTACTTTAATAGATTCGTCTCCCTAGTATATATAACCTCTACTTTAATAGATTCGTCTCCCTAGTATATATAACATCTACTTTAATAGATTCGTCTCCCTAGTATATATAATCTCTACTTTAATAGATTCGTCTCCCTAGTATATATAACCTCTACTTTAATAGATTCGTCTCCCAAGTATATATAATATCTACTTTAATAGATTCGTCTCCCAAGTATATATAATATCTACTTTAATAGATTCGTCTCCCAAGTATATATAATATCTACTTTAATAGATTCGTCTCCCTAGTATATATAATCTCTACTTTAATAGATTCGTCTCCCTAGTATATATAACCTCTACTTTAATAGATTCGTCTCCCTAGTATATATAACATCTACTTTAATAGATTCGTCTCCCTAGTATATATAATCTCTACTTTAATAGATTCGTCTCCCTAGTATATATAACATCTACTTTAATAGATTCGTCTCCCTAGTATATATAACATCTACTTTAATAGATTCGTTTCCCTAGTATATATAATCTCTACTTAAATAGATTCGTCTCCCTAGTATATATAATCTCTACTTAAATAGATTCGTCTCCCTAGTATATATAACCTTTACTTTAATAGAT
Source organism: Euprymna scolopes (assembly GCF_053919585.1). NCBI lineage: Eukaryota > Metazoa > Mollusca > Cephalopoda > Sepiida > Sepiolidae > Euprymna > Euprymna scolopes. The sequence goes on along the minus strand of NC_136519.1, from coordinate 85,320,550 downwards.
TCGTCTCCCTAGTATATATAACCTTTACTTTAATAGATTCGTCTCCCTAGTATATATAACCTTTACTTTAATAGATTCGTCTCCCTAGTATATATAACCTTTACTTTAATAGATTCGTCTCCCTAGTATATATAATCTCTACTTAAATAGATTCGTCTCCCTAGTATATATAATCTCTACTTTAATAGATTCGTCTCCCTAGTATATATAATCTCTACTTAAATAGATTCGTCTCCCTAGTATATATACTATCTACTTAAATAGATTCGTCTCCCTAGTATATATACTATCTACTTAAATAGATTCGTCTCCCTAGTATATATAATCTCTACTTTAATAGATTCGTCTCCCTAGTATATATAATCTCTACTTTAATAGATTCGTCTCCCTAGTATATATAACCTTTACTTTAATAGATTCGTCTCCCTAGTATATATAACCTTTACTTTAATAGATTCGTCTCCCTAGTATATATAACCTTTACTTTAATAGATTCGTCTCCCTAGTATATATAACCTTTACTTTAATAGATTCGTCTCCCTAGTATATATAACCTTTACTTTAATAGATTCGTCTCCCTAGTATATATAATCTCTACTTAAATAGATTCGTCTCCCTAGTATATATAATCTCTACTTAAATAGATTCGTCTCCCTAGTATATATAACCTCTACTTAAATAGATTCGTCTCCCTAGTATATATAATCTCTACTTTAATAGATTCGTCTCCCTAGTGTATATAACCTCTACTTAAATAGATTCGTCTCCCTAGTATATATAACCTCTACTTAAATAGATTCGTCTCCCTAGTATATATAACCTCTACTTAAATAGATTCGTCTCCCTCTCTCGCTCTCTCTCTCTCGCTCTCTCTCTCTCTTGCTCGCTCTCTCTCTCTTGCTCGCTCTCTCTCTCTTGCTCGCTCTCTCTCTCTTGCTCGCTCTCTCTCTCTTGCTCGCTCTCTCTCTCGCTCTCTCTCTCTCTCGCTCTCTCTCTCTCTCTCTCGCTCTCAGCATTCCCGTCTCCTGGTGGTCAGTGAGAGCGAGGGGAGCGGGCGAAGTGGAGGTAAGTTTTCGGCAGCTGGGAACTAGTTCAGACTTACTAACTGCACGGTCTGGTGAACAATCAATAATCATTACGTAAAAATCCTTTCTTTGTTCGTTGGTCAGTGCCCACATTACGTAGTCATGCAATTTTCCAAGGACAAGTTTCTCACACCGAGCCAGTTCCTGTCCTTGACCCTAAAAGTCATCCCGGCCTTCAGTAAACCCAAAACATGACTCACCACTATTCTCTCAGCGTACACGATGTTATTAGCAAAACAATGTTAGTATAAAAATATTATCAATCTATATAACCGCTCAACTGAAGTTATTTTTCCTTGTTCGCTTTGAATCATTGACCAAACAAATGGACTCAGCAAGGCGATCGGGAATTGCCCGGTATTGTTCACATCAAAACTCTAACTCGGCTCTATTATAACCGTATTACTGTAAAATCTGACAATAGGATTTGGTTGACAAAACATTAAAATATAAAATACTAGCAACGAGATCCAACGTTACCCGGGATTGAATGACGATCAACGAATATTTCACACTCCTATATTTTTTTGTCATCGAAATTCGTGAAATCGCCCAGGAGGAAGCTTCACATGGTTCTATGCAGTATCTTAGTCGAAAATATGTTATTCTACATTGCACTCTACAGAACCTATTTTTTCTTTTATAAAATTATTTTATATAAACTTCCTTCCATTTAACGAAAAAAAAAACAGTAAGAAATTTACGTGCGGAGTGTGAACCTACGTACCCCCTCATGCAAAATAAATAATTAAAACAAAAAAAAAACATGCTGTCAACTTGCCTACAGTAGAATTTTCACAGCCCGTTATTCTATCATTTTTGCTAAGTTAGGACATGGAAAATAGCTTTACCGATGATAAATTAAAAAAAACGGTTTCGATTACCGATAATTTTCGGGGGTATTCTGAGACAAAACTACGAAAACTCCCAGATTTTTATTTTAAAGTTGTGTAAATTTTTAAGAAAAACTATCTAGTCGTTTTGGAATCTAAAAGGAATGAACTCGCTCACAAAGTTGCATTTATATAATCGTAGAAAAAATTAGTTCAAAGAGGTTAGAAGAAGGAAAAAGTAAAACAAGAAATTTAAAAAGTAAATTAACTCAAATACTTGCAAGACAATCCATCGATAATGAGGAATACTTCAGGATAAAATGAGAAGGAAGTTAATATCCAGTATACATGCATGCAGAATAGTTCAGAAAAATATATATAGCGTATGTATCTGTCTCTTGGTGATGCAGAATATTTCGTTGTATCTTGCCATGCAAAGAAATATCGGTTTTTCTTGTATTTGTAAACTCTTAGTCTATCGGTTTGTCCGTTCCATGTTTCGACGTAAACCACTGGACTTAAATAGTGGACATTTATTATAAGTTGAAATATACGTGATGGTTTCGTTTCAAGAATGAATAGGGTTAGGGTTCGTTACGTATGAAGAGGTATTGATAAACACATCACATTCATTCTAGAAGTTTTCTGGGAAACTACCAAGCCGATAAAGCTATGGTATCCGAACAATATACAGAAATGGATTCATAAGCATTAGTGTTTAAAACAAAAGGAAAAAGAAAATGGAGACGAGAAGAGAGCAGAATGATCGCGGGTAGCCAGTGGTGGAATTGACTATTAGTGTTGGGACGGTTAATCAAAATCGGAATCGGGAATTGGAAAAATCGGAACCTTTGCGGGTATTAGAATCGATATCGAAATCAGTATCGAAATCGAAAAAATGTGTGCCTATTTTCCGATGTCAAAAACGATTCGTTTAATTATCTTTTTTTATTTGATTTTGTTGGAAAAAATAATCTTCGACTGTTGGTAGTAATGATAAAATAAATATTTATTGATTTTAAACTACCGATAAAACCAAAACATAGATCAAACTCCATCGTAAAAGTGTGATTTTACGTTTGAGAAAATATATGAACATTTAACGTGTTTTTTTTTTTTTTTACGGTAATCGGGACAAAATAACAACTAGAGATTTATAAAGAATCGGATTCAGTAGTTTTATCAAAATCGGGAATTTAGGACGGAATCGGAAATTTTACGGGAATCGGTTAAAATATTGAAATCGTCCCATCACTTTTGGCGATATTCATAAAATTAGAGGCTAGCAAGTGAAAGCAGTCTTTTGCTACTCGTTTGTTCTCTACCCCTCGCCGGCTGGTGACAACACTTTCTCTTCAAATCGATTTTTTGAATTTCAAAGTAGGAGAAAACTATTTGAAAGAATTTGATGTCCGTTATAACTCCTACATCTAAAAAACAAAAACAAAAAAAAAAACAAATTTAATCAACTCTTTTTTTTTTTGTACGAACTATATATGAAATTACTTCATGTCAATTATTTTTTGTTAACGGAATGATTGTTGATGTTTCTTAATTATTGATTGTCTGTCAATTGAAAGTATCTCAGTTGGTTCCAGATCTATCCAGATACCCAACGGCCATGTTGCAGCCGCGAGAAGCGACATGTCACCAAACTTTCACAAGAAACACCCGTCTCGCTGAAAACACTATGAATAATTTCCCCCACTCTTTATCTATGCCTAAACCTAAACGTAGATTCCATGAACAAAGCTTCTTTCTTAAAACTGCACGCCTATGGAATTGTCTTCCGTTTTCCTGCTTTCCAGCTGACTACAATATGGTTGTCTTCAAGTCTAACCTAAACAAACTTTTGGTGAGCCGTCCCTTATAAGTTAACAAATTTACCGAAATTTCATTACTAACGATTACTATAATGTCCATTTTCTACTGTACACTCTTTAACCCTTATCCTCGAGTGGCCTCTTTGCCTTGATAAGTGATGATGCCTATGTAAAAAAAAAAAAATGTGAGCAAATTTGGCCACATTAAACTCTCAATCCGTCGTAAATCACTCATTCTATGACTTTCTGCCAAATGATAACGGACTAAAAGATATATATTACAATAGAAAAATGCGAGCATGAAAAGTAATATGGTTAAGCTTAAACATGGAGAATTAAAGGACAAATTGATAAAACTGGAAAAGAAAAGTACAAGATATTCTAGTAGAAATATTATAAATCTATAACTTAAAATATTGTAGCATAAGAATTGATTATATAACGTTATAAATTGAAGTTTTTTATAAAATCTTAATGCTGCCATATGTAAGTTATAAATTTATTTTTACTAGAATATTTTGTCTTTTTCTTTTCCAGTTTTAACAACTAGTCCTTTATTTTTCAATGTTTAAGCCTAACCATGTTACTTTTCATGCTCGCATTTTCTATGGTATATATATATATATATATATATATATATATATATATATATATATACACACACACTTGAGTTCCTTCGGCCATAACCAAAACTAATGAAGATTTCTTGATAAAATTTATTTGAAAGAAATATATAAATTACTGGAGTGGCATCTATTGGATAAATCTTACCCGCCTGTTTAAATGTGTGTGCATGTCTATCTGCTTAAAACTTTTGACAGAGGTGACGATTTTCATGAGATCTGTATCGTTTTAAGCGCCACCCTTCGGACGACAAATATCGAAAAATTGGCTAAAAACATTGCTTTCACTCTCAACTGGACACTTTTCTACAAGGAGGGGTCGCTTTTTTCGGCGATATTTTCGAAGGACATCTCTTTTCGATTGACTAGCCTCAATTTGAACTTTCACCACTTCTGGCTTGGCGATGAACCCAAAGGAAAGACGTTGTTTTTTTTTTTTGTTTTATTTTATCACGGTTTTTCCTCTTAAAAGTTCGAGTCTACCTACCTATTACTACTTTTTTTTGGCTCCCCACACACCTAACAACCCGGGCAACGCCGAGCGCCAGGACTAGTCAGTTATATATAATCAATACCGAAACCCAAACTTATGAAGAATTCTTGATAATCACCTATTTTTTATAAATTAATTTAAGTGTCATAATTTATAATCGAAACCAAAACGTATGAAGAATTCTTGGTAAATTTTTTTATGACAAGAAATGTAAGTACATAACAATTAAACGACCCGGATATAAGCATGACACAGAAAATAAGACCATTGTCGTATTAATATATAGAATACGTTGATTAAAAATCTAAATAGGACCTGTTCGTTTGTATGTTTTTTGTTCATATATTATACCAGTTTAGCATCCGAATATTTTTACGTAACTTACAAAATATTTGTGTATTTCTTATATATTCAAGTGTACATTGTTACGCAGTAAAACATCGATTTGCCTTCCTGTATTCTTTCTGGCCATGGTCAATATAAATTATATTCTACATATTTATCTATTCATATATACTTTGTATCGCATATTTATTAAACTACAAGATCTAATTGAAACATGCTATTTAATAATCAATTTTAAATTTCTATAAATAGAATTGTTCTACACAATTTTCTTTCATTATGAAATTTCCAAAATGCACGATCGATCCATTTGTTAATGAACAAAATCCATTAGTTTTTATTAAATCCATAGAATTTAATATTGAATATTGTAAATTATTCTTGCCTGCTTAATTCTGTAAAATGCCTCATTGCAGATGGTATAATTCGATGACAGTACGTGTTATTAGTATGCGAGTTAAATCAAAGTAGGTATCCTATGAAGAGTGATCGTGGGCATCCTAATTATTTCAACAGAACCCAAATCATCACATCGTAAGAATCTGGAGATGATATTGTTGACATTGGTTTCCCCGTTATTTCTCTAGTCAGAATTATTTTTAGATAGACAACCACGTGAAGATTGTCAACATCCTCAGTAAAAGTGAATTTTTTCTTGAACAAACTCGATTCGATCTAGGGGCACTAAGGTCGTCAGTTCATGCGGTTAACCCACAAAGAAAAATGTCACCGTCAAATTAACTTGAACTTTGTAAAAATTATGTTAACGTCCAAATTATCATCATAAAGTATGAATTCGAAGATTCTATTGGTGGTCCCCTGACACAAAATGAGGGTGGACCTGTAAATTCACTCTTGTCCGTTTTCACTTAATAACTACGACTTGGAATATTTGGAAATTTTGCACAAACATTAAACATGATATGAGTATAAAAAAATTAACGGATTTGCCGGGAAAACTCCGGTTTCCCCCGCCTGTCGGGTTATAATGGCTAAAATTGACATTTTGATCTTATTAAAAAAAGATTTAAAAAAAAAAATACTGATGGCTTGGATTTTTATAAAATGTTTTTGAAAAGTTGTAACTAACTGATTTCTATATAATTTTGTTTGTCTATGCTTCGCGATAATTTTTGCCTGTGCCCCAGGGACTCTTTTAGTGCTAATAAAAATACTCCATTTTGGGGACTATTTTACCATATTAGCCCAAAATTTTGTGTATGTATATTTAGCAGTTTTGCATTGTCCTGGACTCAAATTTAACTATGTTAAGGCCTTGGGACTTTTGGAAGTAAATGGAGTGGGGGCAAATGATGGACTTATTCACTTCTTTTTTTGCATGATGCAGAACTCAAATTTACATATGTTAAGGCCTAAAACTGTGTCGTTTGTTCCTTTTCACCAGAATTTGACGTCCCCTGCGGACATTTGAGACTAAATAGAAAGGAAGAAAATGTTGAACTTGGTCATTTTTTATGCCTCGTTCATTGTGCACTCACTGGGAACCATGCATGTTTCGCTTGTTTACATTGGTTTCCACGATATTTTTTCTAGTCCAGATTCTTTCTTAAAAAGCTTAATTAACGAAGGAACCTCATGAAGGTTTCCAACGTCCTAAAGGTAAGTGATTTTTGTGGAACGAGCTTTATTCGAACTTGAGACACTGAGAACATCAGCCTTTGTCGTTAACCACTAGACCACTGTCACCTTTGAGGGGCCAATATCAGTTAATTATTTTGTTTTAATGACGTATCGCATTGTATGAAGTTTATTCACAATTATATAATTCTTCTAGCCGAACAAAAATATGTGCACTCTAGCTATATAGGAATAAAATTGCAAAAATTTCTTTTACACTGTATTAATCTATGATATATGTATATGTCTGCGCTGTAGCGTTGTCCGTGAACCAACACGTTGTAGACTCAGTCGCTAAGTAAACGAAGAATAAAAAAAGAACTTCAACTTACGTTTTTCGCTGTACGCTGACATTTATTTTATTTATTTTCTCATTGCTGCGACATCCCTTATGTGATCGTCTTCTCGAACGTGATCTCAAATGTCATCCACGCTTCTAACATGATCGTGTTCTCAAATGCGCTCTCAAACGTCATTCACGCATCTAACGTGATCGTATTCTCTAACGAGTTCTCAAGCGTCACCCGCACCTCTAACGTGGTTGTCTTAAACGTCATCCACAACTCTAACGTGATCATCTTCTTGAACATGCTCTGCTTTTTATAGTCCTTTTCCTTACCGTGAGGTTTTCTGCTCACGGCTCAGTATATGCATATAGTAGTTCGCGCTGTGTTACAGCCACAAAACAAAGCATAATGTCAATAAAGCGTAAGTGGGCGGATTCAAAGGGAGAAACCATGTGTGAGAAGTTGAATGGCGGCATTAAATTTCGGTATGATGCGAGTTAAGGGGTACGATTCTGCTGCTAATCGATTTAGTATATTTACATGGAATGAAGTTCAGGTACCAGAGATATCATCAGAATTATTACCCTGCAAACATATCGTATAGAGGGTACATATTTAAAAGTATATGGGAATTCATATTAGAGACATGTATAACGGGGACTCATAACAGGGGATAAGATATAACGATAGTGATGACAATACTGAGGGGAAAATTTATAACAATTCTTGTTAACAGAGGAGGGGGACTCCTTATACAAAGTTTGTTATAAGATGATGATAAAACACATTTACTTTTTTGGTTGTGAGGAATGACGACACGAGACAAACAGTTACAAAAATAGATGGTTCCTTTGTTAGTTAATCGACTGATTGATGTCAGGAATTCAAACTTGGATCTACATCGTCTACTTTCCTCCCTTCGCTTCTAAGATGCTCTCCTCTCGATCTCTCCTGATTTTATCTGACTCTCTCTCATCAACTTCCTAACTTCGAACCCATAGACTCAATGTATCAAGAAATCTGCGTTGTTTATTACGTCAGGTGTACTGTCGACCAACGTGACTATATCACGCTTTCTACACATGTCCGTCCAAAACAATTTTGGCAAACAAAGAATCCCCAATTCTAATTGTTTAATATCTAACCTATTTTAAAAAAAATATATTTTAACTCGTATTGTGCATTCATTTAACTGACATATTTAATATCCAGATTTCTACAAGAATCGACAAACGCCTCTTTTTCGAACATTAATAATAATTAGTTATTCTAATAGAATTAACAATGGACTGAATTCGTAAGATTCCAATTTCCATTACCTTTAACACTTTCCTACAAGGTTCGATTCTATCCTTTTCCTAATATCATTTTCACTTATCTAGTATGGCTTCTTACTTACATGAGAAGGGGGCATCCCTTTCCTGTAACAAAAGTAAAATACGAAGTAATAAAAAAAATGTTTCAAAGACAAACGAAGAATCTATTAGAATACAAACGTTTATGGCATCTTCTGTGAAGAGTATGATTCTGCTGCTAATCTGTTTAGTCTAATCTATAAAATGTCTGTCTCGATATTTCCAAATTTTATCTCCCCCCGAAACTGAACGTCGCAGACCGGTGGTAAGGGCCTCAAATGATTGTAGTTTTTTTATACGGGTCATTAGTCGGTTAAAATAGTTTTTGATTAAAAAAGGGTTAAGAATTATGAAAAAATTCGTTATACGTTTTTTACATTAGTTTTGCTTTATTTTAAATCTTTAATGAGTTCATATGCGTGTGACGTCGGTATAGTATTAACGTCACCAGCCTTGAATGCTACAGTTCTGCTTACGGTTTCGATTCTAGCTGATGGCGCCCAAATATTATTTTTTAACTTTTGAAATCATGGCTCTAATATATATATATATATATATATATATATATATATATACAGTCTGGATTAATTAAAATATATTAAAGCGTATTTTACGACCGGCCAACGCCGGGCGCCTCCCTCTCCCCACGCAAGTATTTCATATTGATGTAATGGAATAACCTAACATCCCTTCATAGATGAAATGAACTATGGATATATTGACCCTCTCACGTGACTGAGAGAGAAGAAAAACGACAGAAAGAGAATAAGAAAAGAGGTCGAGTAACTTTATTTCACATGTATTCCCTTGTAAATAATAAAAAAACAGATGAGAATCATAGTCAAAATAATACGAAAATAATTTAAAATCCTTATTTCAAAAATACATATAAAAAAACGGAATGGACCCGGAGTTATCGATATAAAACAGAAACAAAAAGACTTGGCGTTATTTGCATTTTCCATTTCTTACTGCTGTGTTCGCTGGGAAAACAAACGAACCAAACATTTTTTTTTTTCACTATTCACCACGAACATCCAGGGTGAATGTACCTGAGGATAGTCGAAGGTAACATCGACCGAAACGTTGTGAAAAAAAACAAAAAAACAAAAAAAACAAACAAGGTGAGAATCATAGTCCAATAATACAAAAATAACTATCAAAATATTTTTTAAAACTTATAATTTAATCGACAGATAAATGCTCATCATAGACTCAATGTAACTCTAGTCATCACACAGTATTCCACAACAGCAGATAGCCAATCGAATTGCACACTGCTCTGTTATGAGGGAGATGTTATTAGGACGGTAATAATAAACTGTAATTGTTATAATAAGGTCTTAATAAATAAGCGAACCGTAATCTACAAAGCAGGGAAGGCATTAAACTTATACTTGAGACGTGGCTAAATGTGTCCCTCATCGTTGTATTGTGAACGATAGCCAACCGAATTTGACTTGGGTCTTGTCTTATGATGAGGGTGGTTGTGTTGACAAAGGTAATTGGCATCGTAGTAATTATTAGGTTCAAAAGACTTAAATGAAATGCGGAATAGATTATCATTGGTTAAAAATGTTACTTAGGTGTTGCATAAGAAATTGGATTTACACAATGTTCTAACTTAATCGTCTTATGACGTATTTAATGGTGATTTGTAGAGCGATGACAAGAGAATATTCTTTTCATTATTTTGATCCTCGAGTATATATATATATATATATATATATATATATATATATATACTAGCTGTACCCGCCACGCGTTGCAGTGGCTCAATTTTTTGTAATGGAAAAATTTAATAAAAGAGAAAATGCATGTTTCTTATATTAGTAGATCAATCCACTGCAAAAATTGAAAAAGAAGGCGAAACTGAAAAAAATGGTACTCTTGCAGAATTTGATCTGGATCCTCGAGAGTTTCTGTAAATCATTCATGTTTTGGACTTGACCAACAATCAGTGGGTTAAGCCGAACGTAGCAAAAATGTTTAAACGCTAAATGCTTTTTTTTTTGTTGTTGTTTTAAAAACTGATAGTTAGTAATTAATATTTGGTTGATAGTGGGGGAGGGGGGGTTAATATACACAGATTCGAAAAAGTCGTCCAAAAACAAATAAATGAAAGCAAAGGTAAGGTAATTTACCTTTCTACCTAATTGGATAATTGTGTAGTGTTTTTATGTAATGTAAAATGTTTAATTGGCTCAAAAAACAGATGGTCGCGAATTTTGTTGAATACGTTAAGTTTGGGAAAGTAAGTTAAAAACTAAAAACTATACAAAACAGTGTCTGAAACTCACCGAACATGTTACCATGACATAGGCTGGCATAATCGGTAGATTTCTGACAGTATTCTGTATAGTTTTTTTTAGTTTTAACTCACTTTCTCTAACTTAAAGTAATCAACAGTGTCCACCACCATTTGTAGCTTTCAAATACACCAATAAACACTGTTTTTCGAGCCGACTAAACGTTACATGAAATGAAAAGGGTTTATATTACTAAACACAGATACAAAGATGTCAAAAAATAAATATATAACAAATAAATGTTATCAAAGGCAAGAAAAGTAAGTGTTCTACCTAACTGGATAAGATTTTAGTGTTTTTATGTAATGTATAATCGGTTCAAAAACATTCAATGTTTATCGGTATATCTGAAAAATACAAATGGCGGCAGACTGTATCGAACACGTTAAGTTTGGGGAAATTTGGGGAAAATGAGTTTAAACTAAAAAAACTATACAAAATACTGTTGGGAACTCACTCAATATATGTTACCATGATGAAGGATGGCATATAATCGGTGGTTTTAAACTTTTGCTCGATACAGGTGACGACTTTTAAAAATCCCTTTTCGTGATTACCTGGTTTGAGGATATTTGTACAACTAAACGGCAAATCTGCTCAAAAAATTCCGGTATTACTTTACTTTAAGGCCCGTTTCACGTTCATATATAACGAAATATTTTATTGTAGATTTCGGTGTGCTTAAAACGAATCTGCAAACCGTTTACGTAGCAAAAAAAAAAGTTTTCATGACATTCATGAAATTACTTTTTCGAAAAGTGGGTGATCACTTTTCAATGTAAATTTAACTTAGAATGAGCACCCACTTTCTGGCCACCTGAGAGAGGGGCATTTTTCTGTTTCTTGGCTAAAAAGTTTTTTGTTTGATTTCTTTTGCATGGTAATAACCCCTGAACTCTGGGACTATTTTCCATTTAACAGCCGTAGCCTTCGTTTACGCTATGCGTAAGCATAAACGAAAGCCAATAAACATGGGAAAAACTCCCCCCTCTCTCAGGTGGCTAGAAAGTGGGTGCTCATTTTAAGTTAAATTTACATGGAAAAGTGATCAGCACTTTTTCGAAAAAGTAATTTCTTCATATCATAAAAACTATTTTTTTGTGACGGAAACGGTTTGCAGATTCGTTTTTAGCACACCAAAATCTACAAATTTTTTTTTGTTATTTACGAACGTGAGACGCACAGCCCTTAATGGAAAATTATATCAAAAATCCGGGGGAAAATAGTTTTCAATAAAAACAGCAAATGAATTCGATAGAAAAAAAATGGATGCTATTTTTTTTTCTTTCTGTGTGTTTCTTAGCTAAAAAGTATTTTTGTTTGATTTCTTTTGCATGGTATTAACCCCTGAACTCTGGGATTATTTTCCATTTCACAGACGTAGCCTTTGTTTATGCTATGCGTGAGCATAAACGAAAACTGTTAAATATGCATTCGCGTACCAAACTGCCTTGTCAAAAAAACCTTTAAGCCAATAAACACGAAAATAAATGCCCCTTCCTCAGGTGGCCAGAAAGTGGGTGCTCATTTTAAGTTAAATTTAGATGGAAAAGTGATCACCCACTTTTCGGACAAATTTCTTCAGATCATGAAAACTATTTTGGTACTCCTTGGGCGTTGTGTTCCATGGCGACCCGCAGAATTATTTAATAGTCGTTCCCTTAGTACCCCCCTAGTCAAGGCTAACGCATGCGCACGTAATATTTTTTATTTATTTACTTACGTGGTGGAGTTTCTATACTGATAGGTTTTTTGAAATTTTTTCACTGGATTATTATTGATTGAACACTAACCAGATTATGAAAAAAAATTGAAAAAAAAAATCATTTCAACATTTGAAAGGGGTACTCACTTTTTAGTTACCACGTTCTGGTAAATCGGTCACTTTTTATTTAATTTTTTTTTTTTTCTAAATACGGAAGTGTCTTCGGAAGATATAAAATGGTCGCATGTTGACGAAGCAATGTATCGGAAGGCGTACGCCGTACGGGATTAAAAATTATTGGTAAATTTTTAGATTAGGTCCACCTCCTCAATTTTCTTTTAAATGACGACTTGAAATGGTTTTCGACTATGCTGAATACGAAAATCGCATCGAAATTTTGCAGAAATAAGTAGTTATCAAGATATAAAAAGTTGTATTATGCATTGTAATCTTTGGCGGCCATCTTTTTACGTGTGTATTTGTTTATAGCGCGTGTGCACGTAAAAAGATGGCCGCCGAAGAATACAATGCACAATACAACTATTTATTTCCGCAAAATTTCAATGCAATTTGCATGTTCAGCATACTCGGAAACCTATAAATGTCGTCATTGTAAGGAAAATTGTGGAAGTGGACCTAATCTAAAAAAATACCAAATTATTAAACATTTCTCGAGCATGTTAGTGAAATTTATAATACTTTTAAAAAATTAAAAAGAAACAAAACAAAGGTTTTGAAAAAAAACTCACCTTTCACAAAAACAATTTTTTAAAAAAACACAAACTGACTAAATAAGTAAAAAAAAAATAATTAAAAATCTCGAAACTTTATTTTCACGAAAACAATAAAAAAAAAGTCCTGTTCTCTCTTTTTTCTCTTTGAGAAACAAATATATTTCTGACTTACAAATGCGGTAGAGATTCATTATTTTTACTTTTTATGGTTTTGATATACCGCGTTTTTATTGCTTACAAAATGGGTGACTGATTTATCAGAACGTTGTAACTAAAAAGTGAGCACCACTTTCAAATGTCGAAATAATGATTTCTTTTTTACATTTTTTTCAATAATCTGTTTAATTAGTGTCCAATCAATAATAATCCAGTGAAAAAAAAATCCCAAAACCTACAAGTATAGAAATTAAGCATGGGAGTAATGGTTGTACAACAACGTCGCCTTTCGCACTTTTACAAACATTTTTTAAAAAAAGTAACTAAACAATTTATTGATAATTTGTCACGTGTACAAACATTTATTTATTTACGTAGGCTTAACTCCTTTCATGAATAAGAAAAGTTTTACTCTTTAAGAATAATAAAAGGAAAAAGTTACTGAACATTTATAAAAGGACTTCTTTTCATGAAGGCCAGAGGAATAGTTGGCCGAAAATTCGTGAAACAACAACTAATAAAGATGAGAATAATAGTCCGCAATAAATAAAAATGGTGCTAATGCAGAGAGCGATCCGCGCTATTTTTTAAATCAGGTTTCCACGTTTAAGTAAAGTTTTACGATGTGTTTTTTTTATTTATTCAATTGTAAGGTTAAAGTACAGAATAGGTACAGAACATCCTTACCTCCCCATGTTAAGAATGACTTTTTAAATAACATTATTTCAGCACGGATCACTCTCTGCATGAGTAATCTTATATAGAAAGAAAAACCTCAAAAGCAAGCAACACACTTTTTTTGCCTTATATAATAAAGAAAAGATGTGTAAATTAAAAATTTTGGAAGATAAACAAATGAAATATGTTTTTTAAATTTTTTTTTTACTTATCGAGTTAACAGAAAATGAAACCTTTCGTCAATTCGTGGCTGTGAAATGAATTGAACCGGAAGTTCAGTTTTATCAACAGAACAGATTCGCAGAAACGGTTAAAAAAATATTTTATTTAATATTTTAATTTTAATTAGGTAAATGTATTTTAATAACATAAAAGCATACATCGACTCTAAAAATGGGTTGTCTGAAAATTTCAAATAAATTGGTAACGTAGAAATATGGTTTTATTCTTTTAGAACGAACCAACTTTACATTTTTATATATATAGATGTTTTTTTTATATAGTGATGTGGTTCTCGGTTGATTAACTGTCTGTGTCGGATATATACTCAATTCAAAACAATAAGAATATTCTCTTGCCATAGCCTTAGTGATTACAATTTAGAATGGGTGTCGTAGTTAAAATTACCCAATAAGTTACTGACCGTAAACAGACATTAAGAGACGAGGACAATAGTCCGTTAAATACAAAGGGAGAAAACACACATATATTACAACACTTGTTGTGAAACATGATTAACAGCAAAATATCAGTAACACGATCCTGGTTGTAGCGCATCGGATGGAGAAAATTGCCGGTCTTGCTCTAGAATGTACTATTGCTAGTTATTAGATAAATATGTACATTAATGCCGTCGGTACCTTCAACGTACGTACGTGTATCACGGTTTTCAGATTATAAATTATTCGATCTGGAGATTGTATTTATTAAAAAGAGAGGTGATACACACTGAACATTAAATTAGTATATAGAGACGCTAATTTAATGTGTATAGTAGTTTACACTAGGACTATGACAAGAAAATATATTTTAATTATTTTAACTGTCGCGTATATATCAGTTAATATTTCATGTTTTTAGATAGTAATGTGGTTCTCTATTGTCTGTGTCGGATATATATGCGAGTCAAAACAACGATAAAAATATTCTCTTGTCATAGTAATTCCGATTTAGAATGGGCGTCGTAGTAATTGTTATAATACCCAGGTAAAAAGGAGAAAGTGAGAATCATTGGACGGGAGTATTGCTCCACTTTTACACAAAGGATAACCAATCAAATTTAACCTCTGTTGTGACTCCAATCCTGAGTTATAACGAGTTTGATGGTTATGACAATGAAAATGGAGGTCGCATTAATTATTCAAATCTTTAATTATCGAAAAGATAAAAGGAACAGTGGAAGAATGCCATTGGTACAGTGTATCCAGTGTATGGTGGTATTTTTGCTGTTGGTGTTTTGGTTGTTTTTGGTGGTTGTGGTGATGTTTTTGGTGGTTGTGGTGATGTTTTTGGTGGTTGTGGTGATGTTTTTGGTGGTTGTGGTGATGTTTTAGGTGGTTGTGGTGATGTTTTAGGTGGTTGTGGTAATGTTTTAGGTGGTTGTGGTAATGTTTTAGGTGGTTGTGGTAATGTTTTAGGTGGTTGTGGTAATGTTTTAGGTGGTTGTGGTAATGTTTTAGGTGGTTGTGGTAATGTTTTAGGTGGTTGTGGTAATGTTTTAGGTGGTTGTGGTAATGTTTTAGGTGGTTGTGGTAATGTTTTAGGTGGTTGTGGTAATGTTTTAGGTGGTTGTGGTAATGTTTTTGGTGGTTGTGGTAATGTTTTTGGTGGTTGTGGTAATGTTTTTGGTGGTTGTGGTAATGTTTTTGGTGGTTGTGGTAATGTTTTTGGTGGTTGTGGTAATGTTGATGTTGGTGGTTGTGGTAATGTTGATGTTGATGGTTGTGGTAATGTTGATGTTGATGGTTGTGGTGGTGTTGATGTTGATGGTTGTGGTGGTGTTGATGTTGATGGTTGTGGTGGTGTTGATGTTGATGGTTGTGGTTGTGGTGGTGTTGATGTTGGTGGTGGTGGTAGTAATAATAATAGTAATATTGTACGTACTCAGTTTAGTACCCAACCTTTAGTAAGTTTGTGTCACATTTCGTTTGTTTATATAACAATATTTAGATTATGATTATTTTTTTAAGAATATTATTAAACATAACATTAATAATCAATTATTAAAAAAACATAGGAGAATAATCTTTTATTTATCGAATAGTTATCGTTCTCGTATTAAAACGTCTTAAAACTATCGGGATGTCGGATAGTATCGGGTGTTATGCACTTTTTTCTCCGACCTTTTACTCATAAAAAAAGGAACTTTGAAAAAAAAACATGCAAAACACGTAACTCCTCCGAACGTGTAGGGTCCTGGATATGACTTTAAACTATATCCAGTGGTGAGGCCCCAGCTTGCGGCCTTTGGGGAGTGTGGAGCCACCCTTTAATTGCCATTGCTCCCAGCTCCACTCTGACCCGGAGTGGTAGTACCTGTTAGGGTCTCAACTATGGGTTAAATAGAAACCGACTTGAAAACAACAAATATATTCTATTAAAAACTTTTCTTCAATCTTTGGATTCGGCATTAAATAACCTGAAAATGGTTTATATTCCGTAAAACAACCAACCAATCAACCAACAACCGGACGTGTAAAAAAATAAAACTTTCAGACAACTGCTAATCATTAAACGCGTTATACACAATACAGCTGGCTATAACTGCAGACTAAAAAAAAAATCAACTCAGAGAGGAAGAAACAGGAATGCAACCATACTCTGTTGGTTTTTAAAAATACGTGTCA
Organism: Euprymna scolopes; assembly: GCF_053919585.1. Taxonomy (NCBI): domain Eukaryota; kingdom Metazoa; phylum Mollusca; class Cephalopoda; order Sepiida; family Sepiolidae; genus Euprymna; species Euprymna scolopes. The sequence continues at coordinate 85,303,640 of NC_136519.1, read as the reverse complement.
CCGACTTGGCGAGAAAACGATGGGTAAAATAAATAGTTGTTTGTTTCTTTGTGAGACTTATACACGCGCTCAGAGCCGTGTTGAAATTGAAGATGCATGGTACACGTAAAGTTAAACCGAACTTCCCAAAAAGCAAAGTTTCTTTTCCCGAACAACTCGTCTGTAGAACACAAAAGCAAGGATTACATTTCCAGCTGACAAGAACATGGATATTCTCAAATCCAATGTTTACAAATTGTTGTCAAACACTTCTCATTAAATAATAACCTTGTACCTATAATGTCCTTATTACTATTAAAATGAACGTAGCGTCCTTTGTACAAACTAGCAAAAAAACTGACACTAACTTTTTTGTTTCCCAAAACAAAGGTATTTATTTCTAATCCTTACTAATTTACAACAGAAATAATTTTCTTAGCTTTTCCAAATGTAAGTCATTCAGATCTCTTACCTAAAACACGCTGTGTTGCTTTAATTCTTCTCTAAAACCAACAAGTCGGCCGGCTCGCTTCCGACTGGGTGGGAGAATACAACATTGCGAGCTTTTCGAGCGTACTTTTCGAATCGCCACGCGTGTTTTTCTTTTTCTCTTTTCCTTCTATCTTGATGCTTGTATATGCATTTCCTTTCGTGGCGTTACATTCACACTTAAATACTGATGCAACATTAATTCGACATCTGATCCGTCAATATCGTATTAAAATGGCGGAGTCTACGACAACAGTGCATACCTAGTTTAAATAACCACAACTAAACCGCTCAAAAGTAAAATAACACTATTTAACTATAGAGATCCCCAGATTCCGAGGAGTTTTATTTTCTGAAAGCATTTTTTTTTTGTTAAAATTATTTACCTTTGGTATTCCTTTCTTACTCCTTGAATTAAAAACCAACATACATAAAATTTAAATGTAATGTTGACAACAATCCTGCTGCATAATTCTCCACTTAAAATATCACTAGTAATCTGGTTGTTAATTTGCGGTATCCACTTCCGGATCATTAGTGAAATCCGTTTTTGTAAATAAAATGCAGTAAAAGCTAAAATAATTGAATTGAAACTGTTATTTTTACTAGTTTCGCGATTTCATCAAAAAAACAAAAAAAAATTAATACTCCATCCCTCGAGCGCAAGGTGCCTTCTGCGAAGCAGTCGTGACGAAAGCCTCGTTTTCAATTCGTGAGAACAACGACGCAATTAATCATCGTCTGCCTGAAGATATATAGAAGAATGGATAACACTGCCTAAGGTTTTTTTAAAAAATTATTATTTAATGTTTTTCTTCATTTTGCTGTGTTTTTTGTGTGTCTTGAGTTTATTTATCAAAACTTTTGATAAAATCGCGAAATAAACATAATTTCTGGTGTGGAATATACAGCATCATCTTTTAAAGAGAAGCGTACATTTCTAATAATAAAGAGTTTATATAATTTGCTTGAAGCATTCTCTAGCGTGCGTATAGAAATGATACATTGCAAAGCATGGCTGTAAAAAGTAGACGCAAACTAAACTACAGCAGAACCTCGGGATACGGTTTTCTCAGATTTAATTGTGGAATACGTTTTTCTGGCCCCTGCTTTCTTTTTTTACATAGTTACACAGGATTCAGCACTTAAAAAGGCCCAGAGGCTACTCGAGGATAAATGGTAATGGATATACATTAATCAATGTGATTGTAGCGTAGTGAAAAGGGAGGAGCTAGTATATGACTTTTCTGCCAGTACATAGCCTCTCCATCATCAAGACTCCTACAGTGCCTCCACGTTGGCCACACACGGTAACTGGGTGCCTTGCGGCCCCAGGATAAACTTGTAGGAGTCCTGAGTAGTACGAGACCCCAGAGGTAGCGCGTTATGGCCAACCGATGTGTGGACATGCCCTGGAACGCTACCAACCCCTACCCTACTGTCTTGTGGGTGCCCTTGGTTGGGCGAAGACCAGGGAAACCAACTCCAAAATAAAACACCACTGCTTTGTAGGCCTTATCACAGCAAAATTTTAAGAGATGGGAACTCTGACTTTAAATCCTACTGCTGCCTTGCAGTTTTCCTTAAAAGGCTATGGAACCTCATCTAGAAAGAAAAGGCATAGTAGCGGACACGATAGGGCGACTGTTTACCTCACTGAGGTTACTTTCGGCCAGAAGCTGCAACCTTCTCTGCTGCCAGTCGTCGCGGTGGACATGAGCATTGGAGGTTCAGAGGGTGTCTCTGATTCGCAACAAATACTGCTCCTAAACGGCGCGAGCAAGTTTGGAGCCAAGGTGGGAAGTCCTGTGGCGATGGAGAGCGATTACGCCAACATCGAGGGATAAAGCACTGAGCCCCCGACTAGTCATCGTCAAGACTGACGGAATACATGATGATGATGATAGCGTAGTAAGAATTTGTTTATAACGGACTCGAATACAATCAGATTGTAATCAACTGGAAGGAAGGCAACGGAAAAGAGTTCCACAAGCGTGCAGTTCTAAGAAAGAAGCTTTGTTCATGGAATCTAAATTTAGGCTTATGCACAGATAAATCAGGTGGAGAATTATTTATAGTGGTTTTAGCTAGACGAGTGTTTTTCGTGAAAGTTTGTTGAGGGGACCATAGATTGAATCTCAGCTGAGCACTTGTCATGAAAATAACGAAAATGCAGAGACAGGTTCCCAATGTCTATTATGTGGAAAAAGGTTGCAGGGAAGAAAAAAGGTACCCGCACTAAGCTATGAAGTCTATTTTGAACTATGTCAAGACAGGATACGCTGCTTCTAGCAGCTCTTACTCTGATGTGCTCAGATCGTTGGCTGTACCTGGCTTTTATATAGGTAGAGCATTGCATCAGGAGTGAGATATCTCCTGGAGCGATAGAAGGATCCCACCAGTTACGGTATTTCCCTGTCTAACGATGTTATTATGTTATTTAATTATAAACATGTGTATTATATACTGTACTGTATTTTTGTTATTACATTTTAATGCTGTATCCCGGGGTGATAATATAAATCAAAGTAGAAACCTATGCTGATTCACAATTATTATATCTATGTACATAGACTATGTATATTTTCCCACAGCTCACACCACTATACCGATAATGATCTAGGGATAGTGCACACTATCTTTTAAGGTAAAATATTAAGGTCCTATTTGATGCAGCTCTTCACAAACTACCTTACCTAGGGATGGTTCACACCAAGTTGGGATTCGCCACTATCCCGTGGGGCCGCTTCTATGTCGCTAGTTGGGTTTCAGTCACTTCAGGAAATAGTTTAATTATTTAACACCTTAAGCAATAGTTTCTCTTACAACATCAAATTGCTGCAAGTGTGCGTGTGGAGCGGGTATCCGAACGTACAGCAAAGCCCGCGTAAATCGCGGGTATCTTTGCTAATTTATCAATATTTTAGATGTATTCTGTTGGTATGATTAAATGAAAAATACGTGTTGTTTCAGATTATCGCTTCGCCAAACATGTGCTCGGCTTCCAAACATGTATATTATGGATATTGTAAAATAAGCAAATTTTGCTGGATTAAAACCATTTTTTGTGTAGTTTATAAACTATTATGTTTTTTTATATAATAGTTTATTAACTATTATATTAAGTTTACTTAACTTAATATAGTTTATAAACTATTATATTTTCTTAATATAGTGTGTTGTAATATTCAATATTATTTTATGTTTACACTTATTTATCTCATATCAAATACACTACGAATAAATTTTCGGCAAAATATTAAATGCTACCCGGATCTGTGGAAAGGTCACGAAATGAGAAATACATTGATTTTTTTTTTCCAGATAGTTCATTGGTGTGGTTATGGGGGGCATAAAAACAATAACGTGGAGTTTATTAACGGTACTTTCCCAAATAAGATAAAATAATACTCTTGTGCTCCAGTCGATACAAATCATAAAATAGCATTGTATGAGGCAATCTTTAATTAACTCAATCCCAGCACTTCCTTGCAGGTATTTTCCTTTTTTGCCCCGTTCCATTCGGATGTTCTCTTTTTTTACTAGTTTTGCCGACCTTTCTTCGGTGAAAAGCCGCTCGACGTTAACATATCGACCAGATTCTTTCTCACACCATTACAACACTAATTATATATTTTAATGATTTCAAAATGAGGCTACACCAAACAAAGGTTCCTCTCATATTTTAGCTAAGGATTGTCAGATTTGCCGTTTTTAAAGTCAAATATCTAGAATTGGATCTTTGATTCAATTTGGCTTTTAAAAATGCTATTGGGCTGTCTCATTGCGTAATGCACGGACTATTAAAGAAACAAACGGGATATTATGAAGAGTATATTTGAAAACGAGGCTACATCAAATGGAGGCCACTCTCATTCTTGTTCAGGGTATTATATGATAATGTATAGATACTATAGATTTGCATGGGTTTGTGGAATCACGTGCTACCTTGCTGGACAAAAATCGTTGAGCCCAAAGTTGTTTTCGCCATTTTCGTCTTCTCGTCTGGCCGTGTGATCGTCTCTTACATAGCCGACTGCAGAGTAGTTGCACACGCGTTCACAAGTATAGATAAAACAACCCTTAACAGAAACTTGATCGAAACAAGATTTTAATATGTACCGTATATATCAATTGGACTCTGGGTGAGTGTGTGCCATCGTCGTGGAAAAAAAGTATCTGAACGCTAAGGTGCACATCTACAAAATCTAATGAAGCCTCTTTATCGTCGGTTAACGTCGTCTCCTCTCCATCTGCTCCAAAACATGACCTTCTGTCAAATAGCAAAATGTCTTCAACTCTCGAAACCTCAAGACTGTCCGTAAACTCATGGCCACTCATTGTTCTTAAAGCCAATATAAACATATTGTCCTCTGTTGTCCTGTCTTTCGTTCCCAAAACTGCCACAGGGTTATTAACAACCCTGTTTCACTTTTTGTTTTTATGTATTGTAGAGCAACTTCCTCTCAGTTTGAATTCTTTTTAAGGTTACTCCCTTATTTCTTGATCAACCCCCCTTTCTCTTTCTAACAAATCTGAGTAGAGAGTTGTTCGTAGTGTTGCAGTTTGTAAAATTTCTCATTCAGGTGAAAACATCCTCAGAATTAAATATAGATTTCTTTTTAAGAAATATGAAAAAAATCAAAATAAGAGGGAAGTCTATTTATTTGCGGACTGTAATCCTTATCCTTAGATTTGTTGATTCACAACGTTTCGGCCCGCTATTTCTCTGGTCTTCGTCAGGTGATTAACCGCAACGTTTACTTAATCGCCGTCCGGGGCCTGTAGCGCAGTGGATATAGGCATTGAATCTCTTCGGTTTCAGGTGAGCATTGCTTAATGGTAGCGGTTTCAATCCTACCTAAAGCAGGTTAGATTATTAGCTGCTCTAAAAAATGTGGTGAGACAACAACTATGGAAGGCAGTAATTACTGAGGATACAGTAATGCCTCTGCCTCTTGTCACGGTTAACCATCTGGAGAAGGTCAGAGGAAAAATTGGCCGAAACGTGGTTAAACAACAATGAAAATGAGTATATCAATCCGCAAATAAATGATTAAATATACAAATTACTCATTTCAAATGATAACAATTAAAATAAGACGAGGGTTTTCGCAAAATCAAGGTTTCCAGTTAATAACTTAAAAGCTAAAACGTTGAATAGTTAGTGTTGCATGAATGGCTTTGCGTCCTTCTATTTATGTACTTATTAAACGTTTCTGTTAGGTTTACTTTTTACAATTGCTTTTACTAAGGTACTTTTAAGTATCTGTGTTCTTACCAATGTTCTTACTTGTGTGTGTGTGTGTGTGCGTGCTCTTATTTCTTGCCTTGAAAGGTCTCGACGTGTACGTGCAAATACATAATCGTATATAGCTGCTTGCCTTGTCCAGCGGATGATATCTTGTCGCTGGGCTGCCATCTCGTGGGGAGTAGTACTTACTGCTGCAGATGCATCGATAACACACGATGGATTTGAAGCTTCAATTCTTTTATTAAAAGCCAAGCCTATATCCTGACCCATGTGGTCGTCGACCGGAAGACTACGACCGCAATTCCCGTCGCCCCTAATTTCCGGTGCATCTAACCTAGGTCATTAAAGATGACTGAGTTTGATGGGTGTCAAATCTAACCTTCTCTGACCCTGCTAAATCGACTATGGGAAACCTAAAATGCTTATATAACTTCTATTTCTTAAAACTACCTATATAGAATTTAAGCTGGGATTCCCAATGCTACACTAGGAAAAAGCGAGTTATACCATTAAAACGAGCGACATTTTATTCTCTAGAATTATTTTTTTTTGCATAACCACCGTTTTCAAGGATCTCTTTCCCTTTCCTCTTTTGATGCTCCAGTCGTAAGTCTGAACCGCGTTTGTCACTCGTATCTTTCTCAGCATTCTAAAATCGATGAACCATTTCCTAACTGCGGATATCAACTGCATCGGCTTCCTTAAAGTTCAATAGTCGTCGTAAATCAGATCAGGTTTTTACTGTATAAAAAAAACTTCTATGACGCAACTGGTGGACGCCCATGAAAAGGTTTGTCTTACCGTCTCAAACCGTTAATATCTGCAACAGACAGATGTAAGTTTCATGGCATGAATGCATAAGTAGACATCCTTACAATACAAGTAGCGATCTCCTCTGGTCCACTCAAGCAGAATAAAACATAGAATGCATTTCTTTTGGAGTACCCCTCCTATAATACTATACCTACAGCTTTAATTGGACGCATTGCGTTTGCATATAAATATTTAATTGGTGATTATACAATTCTTCGATATTATGATTTCATGCATTTGCATCCTGTAAAGCCCTATCGATTTCTTAAACCTTAATTACATTTGCACTGCACTAAATAAATTCAAAGTTTTCCTTACTATACATAAAGCTTCAATCAAATTACAAGAGTTTGAAGTAAAATGCACATAGCTCTCGTTTGAATCCCTTAACACTAGCGGTTCTAAAATTCGTAATGCGTACTTATAGTTTAGGACTTAATCCTGCATATACAAATATATAAAATGCTAGCTAGCCGCCCGGTCGTAAATACGCATAAATATATTTTATTATATTAATTATATATATATATATTTTTTTACACAGTGATCACCACTTATCAAGGCCCGGAAGTCACTCAGGGATAAGGGTTATTGCAAGTACATTACAATTAGTGTGGAGATTTGATGAAGGGTTTACTTAAGGGGGCGGTTCATTAGGAATTTGTTAACATTGGACTTGAAGACATCCAAGTTGTAGTCCGGTGGGAAGCAGGCAGACGGAACGGTTCAACAGGCGTGCAGTTCTAAGAAAGAAGCTTTGTTCATGGAATCCGCGTTTTGATTTAGGCACAGATAAAGAGTTCGGGAAAATTTTCACAGTGGATTCAGCTAGACGGGTGTTTTTCGTGAAAGATTGGCGAGGGGGGACAAGAGATTGGAGTTCAGACGAACACCTGCCATGGAAGTAACGATAAAACAAGGATAGGCTCGCAACGTCTCTTCTGTGGGAGAGAGGTTGCAGGGTAGAGAAAAGGGCATCCCCCACTAAGCCACGAAGTCTATTTTGTACTCTGTCAAGGCAGGATAGGCTGTTTTTAGCAGCTCCTGCCCAGATATGGCAACAGTATTCCATCCTTGGACGTACTTGGCTTTTGTATAGATAGAGAATTGCATCAGTAGTGAGATATCTTCTGGAACGGTAGAAGGATCCCACCATCTTTCCAGCGACCTTGCCAACAGACTTGATGTACGTGTTCCATTTAAAATCAGGAGTAAAGGTCAAACCCAGAAGCTTGTCAAAACACGCGGCCTCACCCAGACGAGAACCATCCATCACAATTGATGCCAGATGGGGATCAGAGCGTTGAGGATGTAAGGATAGGAGTTTGGTTTTCGAATATTATTATATTAATTATATATGATATATATTAATTATATACATGTGTATTATATACTGTACTGTATTTTTGTTATTACATTTTAATGCTGTATCCTGGGGTTATACTATAAATTAAAGTAGAAACCTATGCTGATTCACAATTATTATATATATGTACATAGACTATGTATATTTTCCCACAGCTCACACCACTATACCGATAACGATCTAGGGATGGTGCACACTATTTTTAAGGTCCTATTTGATGCAGCTCTTCATAAACTACCTTACCTAGGGATGGTTCACACCAAGTTGGGGTTCGCCACTATCCCGTGGGCCGCTTCTATGTCGCTAGTTGGGTTTCAGTCACTTCAGGAAATAGTTTAATTATTTAACACCTTAAGCAATAGTTTCTCTTACAACATCAAATTGCTGCAAGTGTGTGTGTGGAGCGGGTATCCGAACGTACAGCAAAGCCCGCGTAAATCGCGGGTATCTTTGCTAATTTATCAATATTTTAGATGTATTCTGTTGGTATGATTAAATGGAGAATACGTGCTGTTTCAGATTATCGCTTCGCCAAACATGTGCTCGGCTTCCAAACATGTATATTATGGATATTGTAAAATAAGCAAATTTTGCTGGATTAAAACCATTTTTTGTGTAGTTTATAAACTATTATGTTTTTTTATATAATAGTTTATTAACTATTATATTAAGTTTACTTAACTTAATATAGTTTATAAACTATTATATTTTCTTAATATAGTGTGTTTTAATATTCAATATTATTTTATGTTTAAACTTATTTATCTCATATCAAATACACTACGAATAAATTTTCGGCAAAATATTAAATGCTACACGGATCTGTGGAAAGGTCACGAAATGAGAAATACATTGATATTTTTTTCCGGATAGTTCATTTGTGTGGTGATCGGGGACAAAAAAACAATAACATGGAGTTTATTAACGGTACTTTCCCAAATAAGATGAAATACTCTTGTGCTCTAGTCGATACAATGATAAAATAGCATTGTATGAGGCAATCTTTAATTAACTCAATCCCAGCACTTCCTTGCAGGTATTTATTTATTTTTTTTTTTGCCCTGTTTCATTCCGATGTTCTCTTTTTTACTTGTTTTGCAGACGTTTCTTTGGTGAAAAGCCGCTCGACGTTAACATATCGACCAGATTCTTTCTCACACCATTACAACACTGGTTATATATTTTAAATCGCGGGTATCTTTGCTAATTCATCAAGATTTTAGATGTATTGTGTTGGTATATTAATTTTAAGGCTATATCCCGGGGTTATACTATAAATTATGTTTGTTTGTTGTTATAAACAGATCTACCGGAGGTATTATTCGTAATGTTTAATTACTCTGAAAAAATGAAGTAAAAACAGAAAGAAACTGAGACATGTGCATGCGAGTAGTATGCATTTTTTTTAAAGAGTTCACTTTTTCTAAGTAAAAAAAAAAATACTCGAGCTGAGATCGAAACCAAAAACTTTACAGTGAGTTTATCATAACCATTAGGCAAGCTTGCCACGTCCTTTTTAAAATGTTTTAAAACCTACATATTTTTTACATAATCTGTAAACGATGCACGCATACACATTCGTGAAACAGTTGACAAACTGATAAACATCTGATGACCCCACCCCATGTACTATTTTTTTTTATACATTTGACCCTTTAGCAGCCCCTGTTCCGGATAAAGAGATAAAAACACCCCCCACATGTCTTAATATCTTATATACTAAATTTTACATCTGTAGATAAAAATTTCGTTGAGTTGTAAAGTGTCCTCACACGCATACACTATCTCACGTTTATTGATATATAGATTAGTGTAAGGTTGCCAGAAATTTTCTGAGCGTTCCTGACACACACAAATGTTTTTTGTTATCCTTAACAATGAATTTCCAATCTTGCTCTAGTTGTTGCATTTGGATTTTGTTCAATCTTTGTCTTCAAAATATTAATTTAAAGTGTCATCTCTAAGATTGACTTTTCCTGTTTCAAATTTTGGTAAATATTTCTGAACAGTTGATTTTCCTAAAGTATTGTCATCCTGCACGTCAATATATATATATATATATATATATATATATATATTGCGAATGCGTACCAGTGGTTTCATTGCGTTGAATCAATCATAAGAGGATGAATAGAATCAACGCAAATTCATCAGCGACTTTAAAAAGGCGAAACAATGCAAGGTAAACAAAAAAAAACTCTTTGGGGAACTGTGGATCTTTTCTCCAGTTTTTTTCCCATCGTTGTGCCATTATTTTAATCGTTTTTTAAACGTTAATAAACTTTATTTTAGTGTCCCCGTAACTTGTGGCACATTCAATAGTTCCCCATAGAACTCCTTACTTTCCACATATTATTTTTACGCTATCGATTTTCTCCTGATGCGATGATAGCTGAAAGAGCTGTCGAGACTTCCGCTTATTATATTTATATATATATATATATATAACTTGATATAGAAATCTGAGTTCTTAAAATTAATTAGTATTTGCACTAGTCCCTCATCAACATACATACTCCTGACAAACTCGGTGAGGATTAAAATCAAACCCCTCCACTTTTGAGGTCCCTAATTGCCACACAGCTGTATAGTCTAATAGTTTCTTCCCTCAAACGGCTAGACTTTAAACTTCTTTCTGCTACCTGCTTCCCTGACAGGACTGATATGCAGCAGCTTAAATGTAATGTAAACCAACATCTTGTAAATCTTTTCTAGGTCCCAAACAGCAGCCCTTACATTTAAATGGCGATATGCCCTATTAGGAGTGAACGTGAGTAAATAATAAAAAATGGGATACACTCAAGAGCACACTTTTTTGTTATTTTGACAGATGGTTTAGACACGTATAAACAGCAATAGACAATTGAAAATATGATATTGCAATAACACCAGTTTTATATATTAATTTATTTTTATTTCGGACTATTATTCTCATCTTTATTAGTTGTTTTTTTTGCATCTTTTATTGGTTTGTTTTATTCACAACGTTTCGACCAACTATTCCTCTGCCCTTCGTCAGGTGGTAACCGCGAGGGATAGGAACGTCGAATCGCCTAACTGCATTCCCAAAGCGTGGCAGAGGTTTACTTGGCCAAAAATGTGGTGAGACGACAACAACTACGGATGGCAGTGATGGCTGAGGATGCAGTTAGGAGATTCGAAGTTCCTATCCGTCGCGGTTACCACTTGACGAAGGTCAGAGGAATAGTTGGCCGAAACTTTGTGAATAAACAAACCAATAAAAGATGAAAAACAACTAATAAAGATGAGAATAATAGTCCGAAATAAAAATAAATTAATATATATATAATGCTCATCTCAAAAATGAATTCCAATTAAGGAATAATATAAAAACGCCAGTTTGTTTGCATGGTTATAGGAAGAGATGAAGATGATAATCTTGGGAAACTTGTTACTCAAACTCGAATGAACACCACTAGTTATTGAGAGTACATTCTGATAAAAATATACAATCGATACGATGGGCATGAGGTATCGTATGATTTGAGAACCGAATCTGCGATCCATAGAGCACTGTATGCAATTGGCATTGGGCCCAGAAGATAGGCACATCTGCTACTGCTTCTCCAATTCCATTCGGTTTTGTAACAAGGCCAACAGATCTGATTGCGATTATGTGAGTACGAATTCGTCTTAAAAAATCGATGTCAGCCTGATTTTAGTCCAGGTTAAGACAAACTGAGGAACGCCAATAGAATTCAGGCAGTCCTCTACATATCAATACGATAACGCGTGTATTATTTTCTGTGCCACGCGTACATCCGGGTCGTGTAACTGTTATGTACTTCCATTTCTTGTAATAAATAATTTTACCAAGAATTCTTCATAGGTTTTGGTTTCGGTTATTGCTGACGGCAGTCAAGTCATTTAATTTATTTATAAATAATTTTACCAGGAATTCCCCATAAGATATGTTTTCTGTTTCGATTATAGCTAATGGCACTCCAATCTATTTTTTAAATAATTTTATCAAGAATTCTTTAAAGGTCTTGGTTTCGGTTTCGATTCAAGCTGATGGCACCTTAGTAATCTTTTTTATACGTAATTTGATCAAGAATTAAGTTTTGGTTTCGATTTCGATTATAGCTAAAGAAACTAAAGTTTATATACATGATTAATAAGTTTGGGATTCGGTTAAATTCAAGTTGAACCCTAATCAAATAGATATATTTTTTTTTTTTTTTTAAATCGCAACTGTATTGTATATATAAAAATAGGTAAAACATTACCTCTATAACATATACAAAATTTGCAAGAAGTAAAATATATTAAAGAGTATTTTACGACCTGGCTTTGTCGGGCGTTCATGCTAGCTTAGATAACCACTTTTGCAGTTTTAACAAAATGGCTACAATAATATAAAAGCGTCTCCATTTACACTGAACATCTACAGAATGCCGACATCAATATATTACATATGAATCAGTCCCCTGTGGAATTTCCACTGGTCCCGCTAGTTAATAATTAACACATGTTTACATTTTAAAATAATTTTTATTGCTTTTTCAACCCGGCACATTGCTACTTGGATGTAGGGAGCAAACTTCGTATGGATAATCTGTAGGGAGTTTCGCAGCAATATATCTGTTAACATATTTGAACTTCTGCAAGCCAATACAGTTAAAGAAATAGGGGTCCGATAGGGAATTCCGAAGTTTAGCAGTTCAAAAGAAGACAATATTTGAGCAGAAACTTTTTTCGGTATCTAGGGTGCCCTACAGGATAAAGGTGGCATTTTGCTGTTTGTCGGGTTAGTCAGGTATTTACGCTGAAGATGCCCAAAGGCTGTGAGTTCGTCGTTAAACAATATATTAAAAGAATTGATAAAACTTGCGGAGAATGCTGTTTTATGATTGTTGTAAAAATTGAACGAAAATTCAAATTTCATTCCGTTTCAATCCGTTATTTGCTCCCCCCCCCCAAAAAAAACGAAGGTAATCGAAAGACTGACATTCACCAATCGTACTTTTTATATATGAAAACTTCTTTTTTTTTTTTTTTTTTTTTTTTTTCAGACTTATGTAAAAATAAAATACTCAGATGTACTAAGTTGGTTGGGGGGTGTCTATTCTGAAAACCATTCTTAACATGGCGAGGTTGGGGGTGTCTATCCTGAAAGCAGTTCTTAACATGAGGAAGTTCGGTGTCTATTCAAAAACCGTTCTTAACATGGGGTGTTTATTCCGAAAGCCGTTATTAATGTAAAAAATACCAAGTTTTTCCAAATTGACTTTTTTCGTTTAAAAATTAAATTATTTCGTTTTTATTAATAAAATTTTATTAACAAAAACGAAATAATTTAATTTTCTAACGAAAAAAGTCAATTTGATAAAACTTTTGGTATTTTTGTTTGTTTGTTTTTTTTGGGGGGGTATTTTTACTTTTATTTTTTTACACAAGTTTAACTTACCCTTTACGATTAAACACCCCAACCTCACCACGCTAAGAACGGCCTTCGGAATGGGCATCTTTAACCTCTCCATGTAAAGAGCGGCTTTCAAAACTTTGTCAACACACCAGAAAACCTACAAAAGTTGACATGTCGAATGTGAAGGATGAGTTGGACGTAATGTAAAAATGTACAGAATTTAAAATGGAACGAAATTTTAATTTAAATTCGATTGTTACAACAACCGTAAAATATTCAGCAATCGCACTTTTTATATATAAAAACGTTTTTCTTTCTTTCTTTTTTTCTTTTTTTAGACTTATGTAAAAGAAATACAAAAAAGTATACCAAATGGACTTTTTTAAATTTATAAATTAAATGTCGTTTTCGTAATAAACTTTTATTTTTATTAAAAAGAAAACGAATATTATTTATTTCATAAAAATAAAATTTTAACAAAAACGAAATAAATTTTTAAACGAAAAAGTCATTTGGTATATCTTTTTGGTGTTTTTAATATATATTTTTTTTTTACACAAGTCTAACTCACCGTTCACAAAGAAAATGTCGACTTTTATAGATTTTTGGGTATGTTTACAACAGGAGGTACACCCCAACCTGCACATGTTAAGAACGGCTTTCAAAATACACCCCCCAACCTTGTCAGCATACCAGGAAACATATTAAAGTAGACATCTCGAATATTAAAGGATGAGTTTGATGCAATGTAAAAATATACCTAATTTAAAATGGAAGGAAATTTAAATTTGTGTTCCATTTTCACGATCGTAAAACAGAGCATTCTCCGCAAGTTTTACCTTATAATTGTAAACAGTGCAAGAGGTGCATCGTTTTTTGTTCAATTATACCAGTCATTATAGGAGCACCTGGGCTTATGAAAAAGAACTTTAAAAAGTACATAGCAAGCATACCCGGTGAACCAAGTGCAAGTGAAATACAAACGACTGCACTGAAAGGGACGGCTAGAATCCTGAAAAGATCTCTTGGTTGGACTCACTAAAATAGGGGTAAATATCAGACAGCTGGTTGGATGTCCCACCCCCTAGAAGAGAAAAGTTTAAGAAAAATGAAAAAAGGTAAATATATATATTTTTTTTTTTTTAAAGAATTGTGTCAAGGGGCGAGATACTAGTGGATGGCAAGCATACTCCATGCACGGTGAAGAGTTATTTTCTAGCATGATAAAGGGAACCCACCACAATGTCCCACATATTCTTGTTTATTAATTCTATAGACAGTTTGTTTACCAGTTAAAACAAAACAGCATATTTTAGACATCTAATATCATAAAGCTTTAATAAAAAACAGAAACCGGACACACACACACACACATACACATAAATACATATATATATTTAATAAATTCCTCAGCCAAACAACGTCGCAGCCCGCAAGCAAAAACGTGACATGTTTGCCTGAAGTAGGTCTATTTCACAGTCGGATTTCGTCACAATTTGTTTGATCTGTCTTGGTTAATAGACTTTCTTGTATGCGGGGCGTTTGCTCAGTTAGTAGAGTGCTTGCCTTGCTAGCAAGAGCATCAGGTTTCGTATCCTGAGTTCGGTTGTGTCTAACTGATGAGCCCAAATGAGAGCGAAACTGATTCTTGGACTTCCGGTTCGTTGAGTGCCATGGTCCTTGCAGGCTGCGACGTTGTTTGGCTGTGGAATTTATTACATATAATCTCACACATTTCTGAAAATCATATATATATATATATATATATATATATATATATATATATATATATATATATTTATATTTGTATATATAGATACTTGACTTTACATTGAGCAAAACTTTGTCGTAAATATTTTATTTTAAATGTATGTCTGCTTATTTTGAGTTGTCAGCCATGTTTAGTTTCAGAATAGATTCCGATGTGTAGTTATTCTATACTAGTTCTGGGGATGAAGAATTCTCACTGGAACGCTGTTCTGTGCAGGTTTTAGACTTTATATATGCAACCAACGTGCAAAAGACCCTTCTCGTGTTGACACGAAGAAAATTTGTACTAGGTTGCTAAAAAGGTTTTTTTATAGAGTAATCCTGGCAACAGTTTCGGGAATCCTCCAGAAAGAAACGGATGACCCTGGAACAGATTCTTGCGAGTGGCTGCGCTCTCATGATGGAGGAGACAAATGGACGAACCTGTTGCTGCAGCAGTCGGTACAAGCAGAATTATTCCTGGTGTGCCTGTAGACCAACCTTCAACCGCTAACCAGTAGGATACAGTCGCACTGCGGTGCCACAAGTGTGGAGGTATTAATCACTTTGCCAGTTACTGCGGGCAGCCGGGGGCAAAGCAGGCAAGGTGTTTCCAGAGATACTGTTATCGATGCAATAAGCAAGGACATGTGGCATCAAGGTGTCCAAGAAACAAGGCAAGGAGCGAGAGGCTATCGCCACTCTCTCCCCATATAAACTAGAAGAGATGCTCCTTGTTATAACGGTAAAATTGATGGAATAGATTGGATAGCGTTGGTTTACTCTGGCTACTCATCATCTGTTGAAAGTCGGTCGTTATGTCAACCCAATTTTTTTTTCACATAAGCATCACACATTATCAAGGCCAAGAGGCCACTCTGCAATTCTGACGGCAGGAGGGAACTTGTTGTTAAACTATGGAGTGTAGAATCTTTAATACCTATATAAACAGGACAGTGCGTGTGCTTGTCTTTCTCGTGAAGATTTCGACCGAGGCGATTGTATCCTGACGAAACCGGTATCTTTTAAAGCTCCATCCTTCGGACGACGAATATCGAAAAATTGGCCAAAAACATTCATTTCTTTACCCTCGACTCATCAGTTTTCTTCAAGGAGGTGTCGGTTTTTGTGTCGCCATTTTAGCAAGTCATCTTATCGTTTGGATTGACTACGCTTAAGTTCACCGTTCCGAACATCCGGTCAAGCGATGGAGACACCGTCTAAAACATCACTTTTTTTTTTACCTTTTGTTTTTTTACCTTTTGTTTTTTTACCTTTTGTTTTTTTACCTTTTGTTTTTTACCTTTTGTTTTTTTTTACCTTTTGTTTTTTACCTTTTGTTTTTTTTACCTTTTGTTTTTTTTTACCTTTTGTTTTTTTTACCTTTTGTTTTTTTTACCTTTTGTTCTTTTTTACCTTTTGTTTTTTTTTACCTTTTGTTTTTTTTTTACCTTTTGTTTTTTTTTTACCTTTTGTTTTTTTTTTACCTTTTGTTTTTTTTTTTACCTTTTGTTTTTTTTTTTACCTTTTGTTTCCTGCCTACTTACACTTTTTTTACACCTCCTCCCCCCCCGGGATTCCTTACGACACCAATTAAACGCCCTGGAAACGTCGGGCCCGCACACTAGTTGTTTATAATTCATGTTTTTATGTATATATTCTACATTCTAGAAACTAACAAAAATAAATGGACTTTTCTTAAAGAGGAATGATCAGATTCATAACCGTTAGCGAAAAGAGAAAAATAAAATATATAAAAGCGTACTTTAAAGCTCACCAATTCCAGATATCAAATAAAACGCTGTCCGTCTGTAAAAATATTAAGTTATTTTAAACTTGTTTTGAGTTGATGATCATTTGATTTTATTTCTTAAAAGAAAATAAAAACAGGAAATGTCTTTTCAGTTTAAATCGTGATTGATTTTTTTTTCACAAATAGGTTCCTGAAATGTTTATTGAAGATTTGTAGATTCACGAAATCACGACCAAAGTCCACACGAACAGCATGGTTTCAGAACGAGAAAACAAAATTCTAGAAAAAATAAGTCTCATTGTTTTAATATCATGACATTAAGTTTTCACGCCAATGCCATTGATAAAATGTAAAAAAGAATTATTCTTATCAACTTTAAATTTAACATTAATGTTGAACAAGTTATCGAAAGCTGTTGTTTATTGTAAGCGTATTAAACGGAGAAACAGTAATAGAAGGTATTATTCGCGCGTTTGATTTTTCGGATGACTCGAGAAAGAAATGAAAGAGTAAAAATTAAAAACTTAATTTTGTAGATGGGTTCTTTATATACGTGGCAATAATTTACTTGAGGGAAATAGTAGCTATAAGGAGAACGAATTAGAGAGAACAATCAGTCGAGTTTTAGAAAAATGGTGGGATCCTTCTACCACTTCAGTAGATATCTCACTACTGATGCAATTCTCTATCTATATAAAAGCCAAGTACGTAAAAGAATGGAGTACTGCTCCCACATCTGGGCAGGAGCTGCTGAAAACGGCCTAATCTGGCTTGAGAGAGTAAAAATAGACTTCGTAGCTTAGTGGGGGATGCCCTTTTCTCTTCGCTACAACCTCTCTCCCAC
This sequence comes from Euprymna scolopes, assembly GCF_053919585.1. NCBI lineage: Eukaryota > Metazoa > Mollusca > Cephalopoda > Sepiida > Sepiolidae > Euprymna > Euprymna scolopes. The sequence continues at coordinate 85,286,004 of NC_136519.1, read as the reverse complement.
AGAAGAGATGCTGCGAGCCTGTCTTTGTTTTATCGTTATTCCATAAAAAAGTGATCGTCTGAGCTCCAATATCTGATCCCCCATCGCCAATCTTTCACGAAAACACCCGTCAAGATGAAACGACTGCCAATAATTTTCCCCACTCTTTATCTGTGCATAAATAAAAACATATTCTATGAACAAAGTTTCTTTCTTAAAACTGCACGCGTGTGGAACTCTTACAATTGCCTGTTTCCCACCTGACTACAACTTGTATGTCTTCAAGTCTAACATAAACACACTCTTGATAACCCCCTTAAGTAATCCAATTTATCAAATGCCCATTGATTACTGTACACGTAATAACCCTTATCCTCGAGTGACCCACGGGCCTTGATAAAGGGTGACTCCCATGTAAAGAAAATATATATACGCGTTAAGTAGATGCAGATTACTGTTTACCCTAAAATAGGTTGTACGAATTAGTGAGGAGCTGAAAACAAATACAGCTATTCCTAAGTAGTAGAGACGTGTTAATGCCTAATAGAAGAGAAGGGTTATATGTAGTTGCAGATCAAGAGGAAAACACATCTAAGCGTGCGTCCTGCTTGATCTATAACGCCAAAAGCGAAATGAAGGGAACAAAACACAATTACTCTACTAGTTAATAGTTATCGTATTTAAGTCCCTTAACGCATTAGTCTCACACTGGAATGAATTTAACCGCAATATCGATTACAGGCTTATAATATATTTTATCGTACGAAGAGAGTGCAAACGAAAGCACCTTTCTCATCGCTGTTTTACCAGCTGAAATTAACTTCAATGTGGCGCGCGGTCTTTAACCCTATATCTTGCACACATCATTTTTAAACTATTTAATACTAGCATTTTAGCCCGGCGTTGCCCGGGTGTTAGGAGGTGTATGTTGAGCAAAAAAAAAAGGTCAATTTTTTTTGTAACTTTGACCCCTATTATGACCTCGTAACCTTTGTTTTGGGCTCAAATCAAGTTATTAAGTTAGATCCATGTCCAAGAAACCTATATCTAAAAGTTCAATTGTTTAAGCCCAAAATTGTCGGAGGAGTTTGGTAGGGTTCTCAAAAGTTAAATCGTTGAACTTTGACCCCTTAAAAACCAAACTTCTGGTCGACAACGGATTACTAAGATTTTCCCAAATCTCAGTACCTGTATATCACATTTCGAGTCTGTAGACTGAAAATTGGGTTATTGCGTAGGAAAATGTACACACACACAGACACGTTCACTTTTATATATATAAAAGATACTAGACTACTGCTCTACTCACATTATACGCGACTAATAGCGCCTAATTTTATCTTTAAAATCTTTTTCTTTTTTTTTTGCCCCCCCCCTACGAAAGAGGATGGACCTGTAAATTCACCCTTGTCCGTTCGTCTGTCCGCGCTTTTCTCAACTACGCCTTGGAATGTTTTTTAAATTTTGCACAAACATTAAACATAATATGAGTAAAAAACAGAAAAACTCCGTTGCCCCCTAGGGGTCCTTTCAGGTTGAAAAGGCTAGAATTCTGTACTTAACAAAATTGATGCCTTGGGTTTTTACAAAACTTTCTAAAAGGTTGTAACCGATTTCTATATAATCTTGTTTGTCTATACTTCGCGATAACACTTAGTTGTACCCCAGGGGCTTTTTAGAGCTAATAAAAGCAGTCCATTTTTGGGACTATTTTACCATATTTGTCCAAAATTTTCTGTGTATATCCATTTAGCAGTTTTGCATGGTGCTGAACTCAAATTTAAATATGTTAAGACCTTGGGGACTTTTGGGGGCTAAATTGTGGGAGGGGGAAATGGGGTTAGTTATTTCTTTTTTGGGAAGTGGCGCGGAACTCAAGTTTATATATGTATAGGTCTAAAACTGTGCCGTTTGTTCATTTTCACAACGATTTGACGCTTCCTTGGGACTTTTGAGGTTAAATAAGGGAAGACAAATGCTTAACTTAGTTTTTATGCCTCATTCACTGTGCACTCACTTGCGACCATGCATGCTTCACTTTTTCTATTCTGCATGACGTGTTTCAGCGGACTGACGGTATAGTGTTCAAAGTTCGAATCCAATTTGTTCCAAAATATTGGTTTCACTTAGAATTTTAACAACCTTCTCCTTCTTTTTCCATAATATACGAGTTGTTCTAGAAAAAATTTCGATTAGTAAATTATCGGAAAAACCATTGCCACATAATTAAATATTAGGATTCATTCGATATGTTTAACGTCTTATTCCACACTTTCTCGCGCTTGAGAAATTTGAGAACGGCCACTTACGCATCATTATCTATTTTCTTATGTGATTGCATCTTTCTAAATCAATATCTAGATACCATTTCTATTTGTCTGTCTGTACGTCCGTTACACTTTTCTGTGCTTATTGATGTTATATAACTGGTCTATATAACTGGTGTCTTCAACGTGACGTGTCGACATATATATATATATATATATATATATATATATATGTGTGTGTGTGTGTTAACATTCTGATCGTCTAGTCTCTTAAATTTGAGTTTATATATATATATATATATATATATATATATAAGCTGAATGTCTGTGTCTGGTCATGAATAGGCTCCTATATGGTTTACTATTTTTAAAAAAACTGATTATATATGATAGATATATCGAGACACAGGAATGGGTATGTTTTATCTGGCAGAACGACGATTCATTAAAATTGTGGGGTCTGCGTTCGCGCCTGGTCCACAACGTATGGGAAAAAAATTGAAAAAAACGTTTACAAGTGTTTTGTATATAGATGTATATAAAACATACTTATCAAAGTATTCTTAACTTAAATAGGGATGGTATAATAGAATTGTGGGGTCTGCTTTCGCGCCTGTCCTCCATCGACTGGAAATAGGCACATACTTTAATAAAGACTTTTCATATCAATCTGCGTAAGTATACTTTGATAATTATGTTTCAGTTTGAAGAAATATGGTATAATAAAATTATGGAGTTTTCGTTCGCGCCTTACCTCCATAGAATGGAAATATGTCACAAAGTTTAACAAGGTTTTTTTTTTTAAATATGGATCCACAGAATATTGTGATAAGTGTTTCAATGTGAACAAGTATGGTATAATAAATTATGGGGTTTATCTATTATATTTTTACTTTCATCATAGTTTGCTTTAGTTTTGATACCCTCAAATTCGAAGCTATCTCATTATAACCCTTCCTCTTCATAACCTATCATGCTTTCATAAATCGGAGTCCATTTTCTGTAGGCGGTTTTTGAACCCAGTCAACGACGGGTACTTTTGCTAGTATATATACTTAGCTTGTCGAAAGTTAATATCACTAAAAAAAAATGTCAGCAACAAATCTTAACTGATTTTTAAAAAACCGCATCAAAGTGGTGATCGACCGTTGTCCATTGTTAACGTATGAGAATGCGGATAGTGGTTCCATGAGTTCGATCCTAACCTGTGCTGACGAAGACTAAAAGCAAGAAACACGCGTGTCCATGGGTATAATTTTATGCACATGAAATATTAAATAATATCAATAAATAGATCCCATAACAAATAAGGGCAATCCATTCATATAGGTGTATGAATAACAATAAGAGCTTATAACTCTTAAAAACGTAAAGGTAGCGGAAAAAATAAAAAATAACAGCGTTTTGAAAGTTGTTAATATCGTTAAATGCAAACAAATCTTATATATATATATATATATATATATATATATATATATATATATAATTAGTGCAAAAGTTTCTTGAAACTTCAAAGACTCATGTTTTCTTTATATAATCTTCGTTTATTTCCTGGATTTTTCCATTACAGCTGTTTCATAAGTGGGAAGGCAATTTTACGATTTATGTGTCCATAAAAATATTTTCTCCCCACCAACGTCTTCAGATGTTTTTCCATTAGATTTTTACAACAAAGGGTATATTTTTAACTTGCTGAACATCGTATTCGGGTAAAATGACTTCCAAAGCCATGCTTCCTCACTTCCGCTATCTTTTTGTGTTATATATATGTTATACCCTCTTCTGTTCGCAGTTCCTTATCCGCGACCACGCGTATACGCGGTTTAGGTTTTTAACTCTATTGCATCGTTTGCCACTATATCTGGCTAGCTTAATATAATACCACCGAACATATCACCATATTCAAAAACGGCATATTTAAGTGGCAGTTTTAGTCATTTAAAACCATTTTAAATCTTCAACGCTCACTTATTTTTCGGCCACATTTCAAACAATTATTACAGTTTATAGATCACCTTCTCAGCTATATTGTGAATAAAATTTTCAATTTTCGTACAGTAAAACAAGTTATGAAATAAAGAACAACTGAATTTATTTGAAACCTGGAAAAGTCATGGATTACAATAGAAAAATGAAAGCATGAAAAGTAATATGGTTAAGCTTAAACATGGAAAAGTAAAGGACTAGTTGTTAAAACTGAAAAGGACAAGATATTTTCGAAAAACATGAATTCATAACTTAAAATATTGCAGCATTAAGAATTCATTATGTAATATTATCGGTTTTATTGTGTATTTTGTATATTGCTTTCTATGCGTGCATGTATCGTATTTCATGCGGGCGCGTGTGTACGTGTCGTGTTTTATGCGGGCGTATGTGTGCGCATCACTCGTGGTGTATGCACGTGTTCACTCTTCCATTTATCGATTGTATTATATTTACTTCCCTAAAATAATTGGTGATTATGTTCTAATGTATAAATACGCAAGGCTGTACTTCCATTATGGCCAATTATTTCTCAAGTGTTTAAAACGATTTACGATTTAGCCAAAACTTTAAACCAGATTATCTCCCATCAGTTGTCAGTTTAAAATGTACTCTACTGAAGGAATCGGTGAAAATGTGTGTCGTTTCAATGATGTATATCATAACGGTAAACATACACACACTAATGCATGTATGCATACATTTACGTATGTGCATGTATATAATTATATATGATTATATTGACCCCATTTTCAAGGTTCGAAACTAAATGAAATTTAAGCTGACAAATCAAATTTTGTTTTTTACTAGTTAACTTTTATGTAAAGCAAGTCGCGTATTTGGGATGGTACATCTGCCACCAGTCACTCGCTCCTGTAAAGGGTTCAAAAGAGTCGCCAACCTAATAGATCTTAAATTCTCAACTAAACTCCAGCCTCTGGCCCGTCGCTGAAACGTGACATCTTTGTGTCCTGTTTTCCAAATATTTCAATGGCAAGTTCTCTGTGGAACTTCGAGCACTAGTACCCCCTCGACAACAATAATTCTAACCCTAACCCCCTCGACAACAATACCGCTGACAAACCCGACAAATAGCAAAATCACACGCCTAAAATGTAGATATCCCTCGGTGCTGTGAACCCTTCTACTCGAATAGGTTTTTCCCTTCGACGGCTTCCCTTTGGAATTCCTATCCTGAGCCACTGTTTACCTAATGGTACTCACATGCATGAATTAAAATGTAATGTGAACAAACATCTCGCTGCCCAACTCCCTAAATAGTATCCCTCCAAATCTGGTCCCAAATAGTAGCCCCTCACGATTAAGTGGCTCTGTGCCTTGCTTGGGGTGAAACGTCAACCGGTTATTTAATTGCCTCCCCACGAGAACAAAGTTAGATACGAGGCTGATTTTTAATTTAGGAAAAATACCTCCTAAAAAGGGACACATTTTTTTTTTTTAATTCTGAGTTTTTAAGGATTTCTCCTGACCGAGGACAGAAAAAGTGAAGAGTAATATTTTTTTTCTGATACCATACTGTAATTTTGGCCCTGTAATGTTTAATTTTTTTTTTTTTTTTTCGTTTGGAGATTAAAATATTTTGAGCCTCGTATTTAAGACAACTTTTTCAAATATGATTTTGTTTATGGTCTTTAACCGCAAGGGTCAATCTAAAAAAAAAAAAAAAAAAAAAAATTAAAACATGTTTATTTTGAAAATACAGTTGTGACCCTCTTCTGGGCATTAAAAGTTTTATCCTAGATTCGGGCGACACACAGAATATTAATGACGAATTAAAACGAAATGTGGATTTTACAAATATGTTCCGTTCAAAATTCCACGCTAATTTATGAATTAAACAAAGATTATCCAGTTCGACAAGGTTCTCTGTAAGAAGGTCGTAGGTTACATCAACCAAAGCAGTGTGCGAATAACTCTCAAGATAAGAACATTAGGCAAGTCCAACTCATATAAATTATTAATCTTTATCTCAAAAATTCAAAAATTTTACATTTTTCTTAGTTTTATATTACTTTGCCTAAGAGCGTTATATGAGGGGCCTACAATACTTCCCCAGTCTTTTTTGTTGTTTTTGCATGGGCAATTTTATTGATAGTACACATATAAATGTCTAGTCTCCGTCAAAGTAATCTCCTCCGTCTGCCATTCACCTGTTGGACTATTCCAACAATTTTTGGAAAGCCCCATGGAAGTTCTCTTGTGCGAGCGTGGCGGTGACCCTCCTAGCATCCTCTTTTCTCTCAACCGATGCATAATCACTGTCAATATGCTTGTCTTTGCGCTTATGGAATGACCAGAAGTAACAGAAAGCAAGGCGTGGATTATAGAAAACAGGAGGTACCGTCTTGATGCCCTATCTTGTTCAAATAATCTCTGACAAGGTTGAAGTTGTGAACTGCCCCCTTGGGGGGAAAAAAACTTCGATCAAATCTACCGTCTGTGCACTTCCTTTCGAATAATTGTGACACAGTTCCCACACTGACATCAAACTGTGCATTTATAATGCTTATATAAACAGGACGGTCCTTACCTATAAAAGTCTTCATTTATGCAATCCATGTTGATGATCTGACTTCCTTACTCCTCCCCACCTTTAATTATCAGTTACAGACTCCCTTCCATTTTTTAATCTTTTATGTCGTTCAGAAACCGATGGTCGATTCGTGCAAAATGGTCCGAAACCAGTTTGAAGAATTCCATACGGTTCTTTTACATTCTTTCCAAGTTTGAAAAAAAAATTGTTTTTGCATATTTTTCTTCAAAATGTCCTCACGTCAAGATTAGATTTTTGAAATTCACCAGCTGTGGCAATCAGACTTTAGTAGGATGTTATCCAATTCCTGCTGTAGCTGTTCATTTACTCCTGAAATCATGAAAAATCGGTCAGTTATCTTATAAGCTGTATAGCTATACCACTGATTTTTCAAGTGTCTGCAATTTTAAATGCAACAAGTGAACCATGCACAGTGAACGAGGCATAAAAAATGACTAAGTTCAGCATTTGCTCCCCCTCCATTTATCCCCCAAAATCCCCAGGGGACGTTGAATCATTGGGAAAATGAACACTGTGCAGTTTTAGACTTTAACATGTTTAAATTTGAGTTCTGCGCCATGCAAAAACAGAAATGACTAGGTCCCTCATTTGCACGCCTTCCCCCGTTTAGCCTCAAAACTTCCTAAGGTCTGAACATATTTAAATTTGAGTTCAACATCATGCAAAACAGGTAAATATACATGCACAGAAAATTTTGGACAAATATCTCAAAATAGTCCCAAAAATGGAGTGTTTTTATTAGCCCTAAAAGAGCCCCCCGGTGTACACCCAGGAACTATCGCGAAATACAAACAAAATTATATACAAATGGGTTATTCTCAAATTTTCAGAAAGTTTATAAAAATCCAAGGCATCAATTTTTTTTAATAAGTACGAAAGTGTCAATTTTAAAAAAATTTAACACGAAAGACATCCCTAGAAGTTGTGGGGGGTGGGCAACCGGAGATTCACGGAAAATCCGTACTGTTAATTTTTTACTCATATAATGTTTAATGTTTGTGCAAAATTCCCAAAGATTCCAAGGCGTAGTTATTGAGAAAGGTGCAGACAAACAAACAAGGGTGAATTTATAGGTCGGCCCTTATTTTGTCGGGGGACCAAACATTCTTGGAATTTATTGAGTGCAAGTAGTGCAGGAGTCTTCCGCCCATTTGACTTGGTTGACAGTCAGAACCGAACAGTATTAATCCTTTTTTTTTTTTTTAAACCATATCAAAATTTTTCCTTCACTTTTGGACAGCAACTTTGTGTAACGTAAACTATTGTTACGAGTTTTCAACACTACAACGTTTCAACTACACTAAGTAGACGCTCCATCTGTTTAGCTTTTAATTTAAAAGTTAACAAAAGAAACTAACCCTAACTTAAATGAAGGAACATACTTGTATCGAAGACATGCATGCATACAATTCACTGCCCTAAAGAGATTGTAACGTGGGCGTTATGCTAGAACTGTGCTCGTTACACTCCAAACGACTCATGGACTCCCACGTCGTCTGGTACTGTCGAAAAGCAACAAAGAAAAATAAATCCAACTCGGCTTTCATTACTATTACGTCTTAAACAATGTTCGGTCGTGTGTATGACCTTAAACTATATACGATGGTGGGAAAAGGCAACAAGTGATAAACCCTTATCCCTGAGTGGCTTCCGGGCCTTGATTGGTGGTGACCACCGTGTAAAAAAAAAAAAACTTGCTCCTCCCGAAAGCTGGGAGGTAAGGCTTGGGAGGATGAACCTCCTAGGGCTATACAGAACATTTTGCATCAGTCCGATAGCAAAAAAGTCCTGTATATGACCTTAATCTACTTAATCTATATCCGATGGTGAGGCCCCAGCTTGCGGGTTTGGGGAGTGTGGAGCCATCCTCTAATTGCCATTGCTCCCAGGTCCACTCTGGCTCGGGTTGGAAGTACCTCTTAGGGTCCCAACTATGGGTTAAATAGAAACCGACTAAGAAACAAAAAAAAAACATTCTTTTAAAAAACTCTTCTTCAAAATCACAGGATTCGGCATTAAATAACCTGAAAAGGGTTGATATGCCGTAAAACAAAAACCAACAAACCATGGCCGTTTCTTTGTTTTTCTAACTGTTCATTTTGTCAACCATGAAATTAACAACACACTGCCATTTCGACACCAGCTAAGTCTCTTGCTACCTAGTCCGCGTTTGCCTCTTTGTTCCTCGCCACGTGGTGCATTTTCCTACTTTTTTTTTCTTTTCCTTCTGACACAAGCCCATGAACCCTTGCCAATTTGCATGCACACTTTAAACGACTGCTACTGCTAATACCTTCCCTAGCTATCCACCCTTCGTCTGCTGCTCGTATCCTCACACGCGTTCATACGCGCCATATTACAAGATGTTCTTGGAGAAATGTCTGGCTTGTATCTCTTGTAAAATTTGTTTTATAAAATTGACTTTCACAATCGTTTGATGTCAGATATGTTTATTTTTATTTTGCTATAAAAAAATCACCTGTCCTCAGACGTGCTTAACATGGTGGTCCAATATACATCAAGAGAATGATGTTTTTAAGAAATACGTGAAATTGATAAGTCTGGTTTTTAACGTGTTTATAAAAGTGAAAACCACCAAAAAAATGTGTGTATTCACCGACATCTGGTTCGATTTTTCGCTTTACTGAATCCATAAATTTAATTCGAGAAAGCTTTGTACATAAAATAACACACACACACACACAGATTCATAATATTAACATGGTTAGATAATAATGATATATATAAAAAGCTAAATGTATGTGACCATTTCGTGTATGTCTCGTAAAGGCTTTTTTCGCACACGCTCCCGGGGCGGGGGTACGATCGCTTATAACTATTTATATACCCCCTAGATAATAATATCTAGGATTTGGGAAAGCGGGTCGCCTCTAGATTTATTTGCGTCGACTTTTATGAGATTCGCGCTATTTCGCTCTGTCGCCGGTTCGTCCTGCTTTTTTGTATAAATAAAGTGAAACTAAATTCAAACGGTGTCTTCTCAGCATCGCGCCGGGACACGTCCAGAAGCAATCAGCTTTGATCAATGTGGGACCAAACTCCTGGTTTCTCCCTCTCAAACATTTTAGAAAAACCAGTCAAAGTTGGCTAAACAAAAGTTAAGTCCGCTACTTCTATTTGACCTCATTAATCAGGTAAAATATAAGCAACAGAGTTAACTTTATTGCGCCACGTGTCAATTCTGTTTTTAATACTTAAATAAATTCAAACGTGTTTCCGTTGTATGTCGCGGTGGCCCAGTGGTTAACGTCGCAGGTTTTCTTTTCACACTTTAATTTCCAACTTTTCGGGTTCGATCCTCATACTCACCTACCAAAACTATTTTTTATTATTTTAACCGCCCTCCCCCGGAGTTTTCATTTGCCCAAAACCACACACACACCCAAACACCCGGGCAACGCCGGGAATCCACCGCTAATCTTTATGCATAAAAATACATGTATGTGTTTGTAGCTACACACACATATCTATATATTCCTGTAATTTTTTGTGTTGATATTCATCTAAAAAAAACTTTTTCTTTTTATTTAATTATTTATTTGCTTCCCCACTGAGAAAATTGGGCACAAGGCCGTTTTTTTAATGTGGAGAGCGAGGAGAAGGGGAGCAGTTCCCCCGAGAGGGAACTAGGTAGTTACAATTGGTATGTAGGATTTCCACTACATTGACCAAAAATGATTGCCCAAGAGTAATGGTATGAAACCGCGCCGGTACGTCGCGTAACCCAGTAAGCCCTTCTTCAGTGCGTTGGTGGAATCGTCTTTGCTGCAATGTCCACAAGGCCGGATCATCTGTGATCGTCTAGAGATTTCGTCTTCGGAGATACCGGGTGCTCGTTGACGGAAGCAGTTTCACAAGTAAAGACAAAAAATAATAATGAAAACATCAGCACATCAAATAATTTTGAATAACAAAGACTCCGGAGGTTGGGTTATATAGAATGTATTAAAAGAAAACCATAAAAGAAATATATACAAACACATGTACAGTTTGGAGTATGAGTTTGTAAGCAAGCATTTAAACTTCTAAGTGGGCTTCCCCTTGCTGGAATTCACAAGTCTATTAACTTAACCCTTTTTAGTTATCGGGCAATAGGCGAGGGGGGAGAGAGAGGAGAGGTGAGGTGGCTGGACTCTCTCTGCTAATTCTAAATCTGAATCTGTTTTAATTCTGACTTTCTTGGTCTTTATATAGTAGAGCACTGGGCGGGGCGACAATTACCAATTCCTTCCCGACCAATCAGAATGCTCAATAACCCAATCGTCTGATTCTCTCTCATTGGATAATTTTACTGGTGACAAAAATTGGCCACCTCCCACAATCCAAGAATAATTCTAACTCCTCCCCGATCAACCAAAAACGCCCGATGGAAAATAACCAGTTTTCTCTCATTGGATAATTCGGAAACTGCGTAATACGCGATAACCGTGTAAGTAAGAAAACTGCGTCCAGAAACAAAAATGCTTTTTGAATTCTGCCCTTAGATGTGACACTTGTCATTATCAAAGGGAGTTAACAAATTATTATTCTGTTAACATCTCGACAAAATATGTTATTGAAAATTGTCGGGTGGCAAAAAAAAATCTCTTTATCTAAATTTCAAAACTGCGATTCGGCCTGAGAATGAAAACATTAGGAATATTATTTTGGGTTCAATTAATATTTTGGATTCAAATGGTTTTATCAGTCACACCAAATCATTTAATATTTGATTCAACAAACATTCTCTGAAGCCGACAAATGCGTGTGTGACATTTTAACTCCAAAGAATATTATTTATCTTTGTTTTGACTTGTCACAAATATATTTTGTGACGCCAACAAATACGTGTGTGTGTGTAGTTTTTAGTTCGAAGCAAAAACATAATCTATCTGTTGTTCCTTTCAGCTGACACATGAATTGTGTCATTGAATTTGTAATCGGTCGGCGCGTTCTTTGAACCCGACCAATGCGTCTAGATCAGAGAAAAAATATCAACAATCAAATGATGCTTTGAAGAAGAAAGGGAGAAAAAATACTTTGGCAGAATTGAAATTCTTTCTTTTTTCGATGTCGGCCCGGGACAAAAATATTAACATATATCTTTTAGTTAACCGGTGTTGCCCGGAATAAGATCTTGACATCTATCTTTCAATTACCCGATATTGCCCGGGATAAAATACTAACGTTAAATAAAAGCGTAACATCGACCCTAATGGTCTGATGCTGCCTTTCTTTGGTGTTACAATGGTCTGATATGTTGGGTTGCCCCTACATATTACTTTGATTGCAGTATATGCAGGAACAGATACTACACTTTGATAACAGAAAGATCTTAGCCCGAAAGCTTTGAAGAAAATAGGCGAACTTTTTTTTTTGTTTATTAAAAAGAATGTAAAATTTGTTTTATATGGGTTGTTGAACTGCAATTAATCTGCAAAAGATATAGCTAATCGGCATATTCTTTTAAACAGTCATTCTAATTATTTCCTGAAATAGTTTTTTTTTTTTCGATTTTCTTATCGGCTGACCATCTTTAGTAAACAATCACTATTATATTCATGCAGATATTCTACATCGTTTATACTTGCGTAATATTTTCATAAAAAGTTAGTGGTAAACTCAAACCTCTTTCTCTATATATATTTATGTATGCGTATATATTTGTTTAAAAAACTTTTGCCTACCAAGCTCTTTCGTCAGTTTCTATTTTACAGACATGACTTATAGAGTATGTGAACTCATGCGAAACTTTATATTTAGGTTTTAGCCGGTGAAAAACTGTACAAAAGTGAAAACGAAAAAAAGCTGAAATTTGCCAGGTGAAGACCGAAAGACGTCATTACGAATATGGATGCGTAACGTAATAACTATGGATCATGTTCTACTTTTTTGCCCTGCAGAAAACACGTCTTTATAGTACAGTATATCAACTTCAAAGGAAAAAGTAAATCGTAAGCTAGACGTTTTGATTTCGATTCTTGATGGTGTCGAACGAGTAATTTTTACTTTTTAAATCACTATTAGATATTCGGCCAAATGTTATATAAATACGAAATCTGCATTAATGAAAATATATTACAGCGTAATTTACGACTGGGCAATGCCGGGTGGCCTGCTAGTATATATATATATATATATATATATATATATATATATATATATATATATATATATATATAATTATTATTATTATTAAATACAGTAATCTACGTACACGTGTTTCGGGGTCCTACCCCTCTTCAGTGTAACTTGCCTCTTGTTAGGACGTATGTATTTCAGTCCAGCGCCTTAATCCACCACGCTATGAGACCTTAGACAATTTACTGCTTAGTTTATATCGTTTATCTATTTACGTAATTTTTGTTGTTGATTTTTTGAATGATTAAGTCAGGCTACGCTGAAAAGGGGTAGGACCCCGAAACACGTATACGTAGATTACTGTTTTTAAAAATAACTAATTAAATAAATTTAAAAAAATACGTTCAAATAAAAAAATGTGTGACTTTCTAAGAAAACACCGGTTCTCCAACGTGGAGACGTTAACTTTAATATCGTTTAAACAATCAACAACAAAAACTACGTGAAAAGATAAACGATAAAAACTAAGCAGTAAATTTTCTATGGCATCATAGCGTGGTGGATTAAGGCTCTGGACTGAAATACATAAAGTTCAAGTCCTAACAACAGTCAAGTTGGCTGAAGAGTGGTCGGACCCCTGAAACACCCGTACGTAGATTACTGTTTTTAAAACTAATAAATAAAAAATACAGTCAAATAAAAAATGGGCGATTTTCTAAGAAAACACCGATTCTTTTAGGTGGAGACGTTAACCATTATATATATATATATATATATATATATATATATATATATATAATCCTGTGACTAATGCTAGATCTTCATTTTATCTTCAGACATTACCGATATCTTTCATATGTAATATATTGTGAATGCCGACACCGCGATATTATTGTATCATTGTTATTAAAAGTGTAAAAAATTTTACATCAGTAATCCGTTTATTGCTTTTTTTTTTACATGGAGTTCACCACTTATCAAGGCCCAATGCCCACTCAGGGATAAGGGTTATGTTGTGTACACTAATCAAAGGGATAGTGTAGCAATAGTATTGGAGAACTGGTAAGGTGTCATTACTTAGGGGGGGATGTTCATCAGGAATTTGTTTGTGTTGGACTTGAAGACATCCAGGTTGAAGTCGGGACGGAAACAGGCAAGCGGAACAGAGTTCCACAGGCGTGCAGTTCTAAGAAAGAAGCTTTGTTCATGGTATCTACGTTTTGATTTAGGCACAGATAGGGAGTGGGGAAAATTATTGACGGTGGTTTCAGCTAGTTGGGTGTTTTTTTGAGAAAGATTGGCGAGTTGGGTCCAGAGAATGGAGCTCAGACGAGCACCTGCTATGGAAATAACGATAGAACAATGACAGGCTCGCTACGTCTCTTCTGTGGGAAAGAGGTTGCAGGGTAGAGTCAGAATGTATTTCCAATAAACTTGTGAGTCTGAAATATATTTTCATAGTATAGACATCATCGCTGAAGGAAAACCCACGATATCATCATACTTTGGCTAGAACATTATATCTTTGGATTCTAGCCAGAAACCAAGAAGGTATATTTTAGTTTCACGTACAGCTCAAATGCGATAACATTTTAATTATTTGTTTTTTTACATTGCGACTTCGGTGATCGGGAGATCCTATTTATTAAAAAAGGGTAGAATGTGATAACATACTAGTGTTACACATGTCTGGCTGCTGATCATCTAGCTATAAAAAAAAGCAATTATTTCATTTATCAATGAACACGAGACACTTTGTTTATAGAAGTTGTTTATTTTACTATATATTTAATATACACACTTCAACAAAATGATACAGACGTTGTTTATTTTACTATATATTTAATATACACACTTCAACAAAATGATACAGACGTTGTTTATTTTACTATATATTTAATATACACACTTCAACAAAATGATACAGACGTTGTTTATTTTACTATATATTTAATATACACACTGCAACAAAATGATACAGACGTTGTTTATTTTACTATATATTTAATATACACACTTCAACAAAATGATACAGACGTTGTTTATTTTACTATATATTTAATATACACACTTCAACAAAATGATACAGACGTTGTTTATTTTACTATATATTTAATATACACACTGCAACAAAATGATACAGACGTTGTTTATTTTACTATATATTTAATATACACACTTCAACAAAATGATACAGACGTTGTTTATTTTACTATATATTTAATATACACACTGCAACAAAATGATACAGACGTTGTTTATTTTACTATATATTTAATATACACACTTCAACAAAATGATACAGACGTTGTTTATTTTACTATATATTTAATATACACACTTCAACAAAATGATACAGACGTTGTTTATTTTACTATATATTTAATATACACACTGCAACAAAATGATACATACGTTGTTTATTTTACTATATATTTAATATACACACTTCAACAAAATGATACAGACGTTGTTTATTTTACTATATATTTAATATACACACTGCAACAAAATGATACAGACGTTGTTTATTTTACTATATATTTAATATACACACTTCAACAAAATGATACAGACGTTGTTTATTTTACTATATATTTAATATACACACTGCAACAAAATGATACAGACGTTGTTTATTTTACTATATATTTAATATACACACTGCAACAAAATGATACAGACGTTGTTTATTTTACTATATATTTAATATACACACTTCAACAAAATGATACAGACGTTGTTTATTTTACTATATATTTAATATACACACTTCAAGAAAATGATACAGGCGTTGTTTATTTTACTATATATTTAATATGCACACTTCAACAAAATGATACAGACGTTGTTTATTTTACTATATATTTAATATACACACTTCAACAAAATGATACAGACGTTGTTTATTTTACTATATATTTAATATACACACTTCAACAAAATGATACAGACGTTGTTTATTTTATTATATATTTAATATACACACTTCAACAAAATGATAGAGACGTTGTTTATTTTACTATATATTTAATATACACACTTCAACAAAATGATACAGACGTTGTTTATTTTACTATATATTTAATATACACACTTCAACAAAATGATACAGACGTTGTTTATTTTACTATATATTTAATATACACACTTCAACAAAATGATACAGACGTTGTTTATTTTACTATATATTTAATATACACACTTCAACAAAATGATACAGACGTTGTTTATTTTACTATATATTTAATATGCACACTCCAACAAAATGATACGGACGTTGTTTATTTTACTATATATTTAATATACACACTTCAACAAAATGATACAGACGTTGTTTATTTTACTATATATTTAATATACACACTTCAACAAAATGATACAGACGTTGTTTATTTTACTATATATTTAATATGCACACTCCAACAAAATGATACGGACGTTGTTTATTTTACTATATATTTAATATACACACTTCAACAAAATGATACAGACGTTGTTTATTTTACTATATATTTAATATACACACTTCAACAAAATGATACAGACGTTGTTTATTTTACTATATATTTAATATACACACTTCAACAAAATGATACAGACGTTGTTTATTTTATTATATATTTAATATACATACTTCAACAAAATGATACAGACGTTGTTTATTTTACTATATATTTAATATACACACTTCAACAAAATGATACAGACGTTGTTTATTTTACTATATATTTAATATACACACTTCAACAAAATGATACAGACGTTGTTTATTTTACTATATATTTAATATACACACTTCAACAAAATGATACAGACGTTGTTTATTTTACTATATATTTAATATACACACTTCAACAAAATGATACAGACGTTGTTTATTTTACTATATATTTAATATACACACTTCAACAAAATGATACAGACGTTGTTTATTTTACTATATATTTAATATACACACTTCAACAAAATGATACAGACGTTGTTTATTTTACTATATATTTAATATACACACTTCAACAAAATGATACAGACGTTGTTTATTTTACTATATATTTAATATACACACTGCAACAAAATGATACAGACGTTGTTTATTTTACTATATATTTAATATACACACTTCAACAAAATGATACAGACGTTGTTTATTTTACTATATATTTAATATACACACTGCAACAAAATGATACAGACGTTGTTTATTTTACTATATATTTAATATACACACTGCAACAAAATGATACAGACGTTGTTTATTTTACTATATATTTAATATACACACTTCAACAAAATGATACAGACGTTGTTTATTTTATTATATATTTAATATACACACTTCAACAAAATGATACAGACGTTGTTTATTTTACTATATATTTAATATACACACTTCAACAAAATGATACAGACGTTGTTTATTTTACTATATATTTAATATACACACTTCAACAAAATGATACAGACGTTGTTTATTTTACTATATATTTAATATACACACTTCAACAAAATGATACAGACGTTGTTTATTTTACTATATATTTAATATACACACTTCAACAAAATGACGGCGGTGGGTGTTAATGCAAACTGTCAATTTGTGTCTCGCATCTGTATGTCTCTCTGATGACGTACTTTTGCTGTGTTCCGTTGTGCCAATTTTATTGGTATCACTTCAGCCTGTTAATCTATTTTCTCGCCAGGTTGTTTACTGCACTTTTGCTGGTTTTTGGTTTGACCCATAACCGATTGACGTCAATGATACAGGTCGCTCCAAATCCTGGAAATTCCATTGTTTTTTTTTTTTTATTTTTTTACACGGTGGTCACCACTTATCAAGGTCCGGAAGCCACTCAGGGATAAGGGTTATTGCAAGTACAGTACGTTAGTGTGGATATTTAATGAAGTGTTTACTTAAGGGGCGGTACATTAGGAATTTGTTAACGTTGGACTTGAATACATCCAAGTTGTATTCAGGTGGGAAGCAGGCAGACGGAACAGAGTTCCACAGGCGTCCAGTTCTAAGAAAGAAGCTTTGTTCATGGAATCTACGTTTTATATTTAGGCACAGATAAAGAGTGGGGGAATTTTTTCACAGTGGATTCATCTAGACGGGTGTTTTTCGTTAAAGATTGGCGAGGGGGGCATAGATTGGAGTTCATACGAGCAGCTGCCATGAAAATAACGGTAAAACAAGGATAGGCTCGCAACGTCTTTTCTGTGGGAGAGAGGTTGCAGGGTAGAGAAAAGGGCATCCCCCAGTAAGCCACGAAGTCTATTTTGTACTCTGTCCAAGCAGGATAGGCTGTTTTTAGCAGCTCCTGTCCAGATATGGCAGCAGTATTCTATCATTGGACGTACTTGGCTTTTATATAGATAGAAAATTGCATCAGTAGTGAGATATCTTCTGGAGCGGTAGAAGGATCCCACCATCTTTCCAGCGACCTTGGCAACAGACTTGATGTACGTGTTCCATTTCAGATCAAGAGTAAAGGACACACCCAGAAGCTTGTCAAAACATGGGGCTTCTCTTAGACGAGAGCCATCCATTTCAATTCATGCCAGATGGGGATCAGAGCGTTGATGATGTAAAGATAGGAGTTTGGTTTTAGATGCATTAAAGGTAACCAGCCACGTCTTCCCCCACTGAACCACGCGCTCGAGATCAAAGGAAAGAGAACCAGAGAACTGTCATTTACAGCCATTTATGTGTTACCGTAGATGGTCGTGTCATCAGCATAGATGTCAACGAATTGTTTGTCTGGATGTAGCTAAGGTCATTTTCTAAGGAACGATCGTTCTTTTGATCGCCTGGAATTTCCTATTTTTATCTTCTTGCTTGGCTGGACATAGTTCGCCCGCACCCCTCCTTAACACTAGCAACATTACAGTAGTGTATGTATATAATTTAAATTCATAATATTTTAAAACTTTATATATTCTTTTAAATAAATAGGATCTCTCGATCTAATTATTCATCATCTGCAAATCGTTACACACATGTACGTACGTTAAAGGTATCACCGTATTAAAATGTAGATTCGACTAATCTTATCCAAACGTTGCTTTATGTTTGTATCGTTCAGTAATTAAACAAATTAAGAACATTTGTTTTCCGCTATTCAATTTATTAGTTAATTAGCTTATCTATATACATGTAAAGTTGATTTTTTTTATGTCTGACATCGATATAAATAGCCAATTTTATATTTAAAACTAATAAAACAAACTTAATAGACTCAGTCCTGAATATGCGAGCGACTTCATGAAGGTTAACTAATTTCTATATTTTTATTTTATGGATTCGTATTGAGTTATTGGTTTTATTAAACTATTACACTTTTTATGCATAGTTTCTACATTGTTAATAATCGCTGAAAATGTATAGCACATGGACAAATATGTCATCCACGTAGTCTTGCTTCGCTTTTTCACAGCTCATCAGTGCGGCTAGACAGGCAATTGCCTCAAGCTAGGATCGAAACCCAACCGCCCAAATGACAGGCAAGGCTTCTCACCATTACGCTATACGGCTGATGCTGCGTGGGTAATGATTTAACGATGTTTTGACATCGTCCATATATATATATATATATATATATATATGGCTGTGCGTATGTGTGCAAAACATTTCTACAAAACACTTAATATGCATTCTAAAAACTTAATATATAGGGTATTTGGCTATCGCAAAACTACCGATTTTTTTTTTTTTTTAGGTTGTGAAAAGAATTCTTCATAAGTTTTGATTTTAGTTTCAATTATAACTGATGGTTTTAGTTCATCTATTTTTAAAAATTAATTTCGGTTTCGATTATAGCCGAAGGAACTTGAATTATATTTATTTATACTTATATTTTTAAGTTTTGGTTTCGGTTTCAATTCAACTGATGCACTCAAGTCATATGGATATATTTTTATTTTTGAAATTGCAACTTTATAATCTATAAAAATCGATAGTACATTAACTCTGTAATCTATGCGGCATCTGCAAGAATAAAAAAAGTGTACTTTATGACCGTGCTTAGATAAATACTTTTGCAGTTTTAACAAAAGAGCTACCATAATATCAGAGCATCACCGTTTACACGTAACATCGATAGAATGCCAACATCAATATATTACATATGAATGAATGTCCTGTGGAATTTCCACAGGTTCCGCTACTATTTAATTGGCGATTATTGTAAACCTCTGCTTCATGTCAAGGACGTTGGATATTTGGGAAGTGACGAAGGGGTCATAGTCAGACCATCCAAGCGTAATTCTGTTTGAGGAAATCATTATTATAATTGAGTGCGAAATATCTAACTTATCGTGTTTCTGAGAAGAATAATGTCCAGGGTCATCTTCTGGTGTGTGCGAAAAAGCAGACTGGCTAGACGTTATCTTTGATAGACATCTCGAGCGGCAAACTTACGTGCAATAAAACTAAGCCAGAACAATTTACGTGTTAAAAAAATTAAGGAGATGGCACGGGACATAAGAACTGAGCACTCGAAAGGAAAAGAGGGTAGTTGAACATCTTAAACGGGTAAATAGTTTTACTCGGCAGTTTGGTTGAATCTTTGTGAGTCCTTGGCTAAAAGACTGAGCCAAGTAGACTTGTTTTTTTCAGTTTGATAAGGCAATGATTTGCAAGTCTGTAATTGTAAGAGAAAGGTCAATAACACCTTTAACCTTCAAGAATATAAGCATATTAAAATTTAATAAACTTGGAACTTTAAATATGGATGTAGATTGTGTGTGTGTGTGTGTTTTTTAGTAGTTTATATTAAATATACATTGCTGAAAATTGAAGAGTTTGGCTCGAATATATTAACTGAAACTGGATACAAAACTAAAAGACCTTTTTTCGGTGTGCAAAATGTTCTGATTCTTCATCTGACCGTTATTTCTCCAGATTAAGCAGCATTTTCATGTATTCTCTTTTATTATTGCTCCTTAATGTAAACACAGTTTAAAAATTGGTCTTTTAACCCTCTTGTGCTGAGTGCCATCTTCCTTTTTTTATATATGAACATGTTTCAATTTTTCTTTAAAGCGTTTCTCCATCACCGATATATCCTACAGCAATCTCAGACCATGTTCATCATTCACATTAAGATTTCCCACAAAATGCTTGGAAAATAAAACTCTACCTCATTCGACAAAAGAATCAAACCTGAAATGCATTTCCCATGCTATTATGCATATAAAAATGTCCACAGATATTGTGTAGTTTTTTTTTGTTTTTTTTTAACTGTTGTACAATGTCATAATTATAATAACAAGAACTCAAGTTTGCCCAACTTTTGGGCAAACTTGAGCCCTTATACCGGAAAAATATCCAGTATATAAAACGTTGTTTAGTATATCGTTATTTTTGTGCATTTTTTTTCATTTCCATACACCAACCATGGATATTAATATCACTAAAACATCCGCTGGGGCATAAGCTTCATTGCGGTGCTTTATTTGCCCGGGTGGGTTGCCTGTAGGCTGATATAAACCGCGTCACACACAAAAACACAGTATAAACATTTATAAGATTCAAATGGCTTGAGATTTAAGCTAACTGAATTGGCTTAGTTTCTTATAGGAAGGCAGTACACACGTAGTCATGGAAAACGTCGATTATATAAAAAGTATGACTTGAAATTGATATATCAATGATTCCCAATTCGACCGAAAAAGGCAACAAATAAATTTTCCATATCATTGTACATATAATAATAAACACAAATGTTGAACATATTTTTGAGTGTTGGGCAGTGTAATTGAATGCTGCATCATTACCAAGCATTCCGGTGCTGTCCAACCATCCCCTTTATTGACACTTATCCTCAAAGGATCAACTTGAGAATGGGTGGGCACATTCAATGCTGCCAAGACTAAGCTTGTTTCCTTCAATAATTACAAAAAATCTTCTCTACCACCAATAGCAATGGCCAAGAACACATTACCTTAACGTACTTCCTTTACATTCCTCGGCCTAACGTTTACAGGGAACATGAACTGGAATAGATACATTGAGAGCATTGCCAAGGCTGCTGCGAAAAAAGTGGGCTCTCTCTGCCGTACTAGAAAACTACTTACGCCTGAAAGTATCCTGTACCTCTATAAGGCTACCATTCGCCCATGTATGGAGTATTGTCACATTTTGGCTGGTACATCTGCTACTTGGTCTCTCACTTCTTGACAGAGTTCAAAGAGAGTCGCCAACCTGTTAGGTCCTAAACTGTCATCTAAGCTTCAGCCTCTGTCCCACCGACGAAATGTTGCATCCCTCTGCCTGTTCCACAAGCACTTTATTGGTGAATGATTGACGAACTACAAGCACTTGTACCCTCTTGACGTGAATACCCCTGACAAACCCGACAAGCAGCTAAATCCCACCCCTTCACAGAAAAGATCCCTAGGTGTAAGAAAGCATTCTAATACAATAATTTATTCGACAGAACAGCTTAACTTTGGAACTCCCTTCTGGGATTCTGCTTTCCCAACTGTACTGACATGCAGAAGTTCAAGTGTAATGTGAACAGATCTTGCTACTCATCTCTCTTCATAATACCTCTGCAACTTATGTACCGGATAGTAGCCCCCTACTTCAAAGTGGTACTATCTATATTTACAAAAGTGAAACTGTATATGGGGACACTTCCCAACCTATATACTCTACAAATTTTGCTCGATGTATTTTTATTAAGTGTAACTAGATATTCTACTGGATATGAGAGATTAGTTTCCATGTCTACCTCCTCGAGTGTTGCATAATGTTATCTATAATATCAATCTCACCTGTCTATTTAAATGTATGTGTATATGTATGGCTAAAACTTTCGACAGAGACAACGGATTTTCACGAGAGTGGCATCGTTTTGAAGCTGGACCCTTCGAAGGACGAATATCGAAAAATTGGTGAAACACATTAATCCTTTAGTCCTAAACTGCGCACTTGGCAACATGGAGGGGTCGTTTTTTTTCATCGATATTTACGAAGGTCATCTATGTTTTTTCGATTGACTAGACTTAATTTTAGACTTCGCCACATCCGGTTTGGTGATGGACGCAACGGCAAAAACGTCACGTTTTTTCTACGTTCTTCTCCTTCTTCGCGATACGGGTTCGAGCCTGCCTGTCTACTACCATGTTTTATTTTTTTGCTCAACACTAGGATAAGGCCGAGCACCCAGACTAGTTATAATTAGAATACTGTACGAGCCTTTTTCAAGTCTCACACAAAACACACATTCATATTTCAAGCTGTCATATACATACGCGCACACAAACATACGCGCCCACGTCCACACATGCACACATATTCACGTTCGCGTACATACACTCACATTCACGTATATATACACACACGCTCACGTATACACATGTACTCACACACACGAACACACACATGGACGACATCACTTCCGCTTTCTAGGAAAATACACATGCGCAAAAGACACTCCAGAAGCGCATATAAAACATGGAGACAAGCTGTTTCTAATCCTCTTTTTAGGACCAACTCTCAACTAGAGAGGTTGGGCGAACAAGCCGCCGCCGTTTCGGCGCACGCGTACCTCACGCCCACTTCCTACTATGTATGGGGCACGAGCTAATGACTGTATGTATACATTCTCACTCTTTCTCTCTCCATCTACTACTGGTCACTAAGAACACCTTCGCGTAGCTGACTACTAACTGATGACAACTCTAATATCCTCTTCCTTTCCTACACGCTGGATTCTCATTTCCACTACAACACTCACTTCAATTCCCACGCGCGAACAAATAATAGTGACCCAAACTTGAGATGAAAACACATTTCCTTTTCTTGCTACAACACCAGTCCTGCAACGGACATTGGTTACATACGCGCGGACATGTTATAACTAAAATGTTCATTTCTTTCAACAGCAAATAAACGACGTTTATCTTATCCATTACTTGAGTCTTTGTTTCCTTCAATTCCCATTCGTTTCATTATTCCTTTGTAACGGGATTGGGGTATTTATATATCCTAGTCCCCTACGATACAAATTGCTTTTGATTGCAGCTAACCGAATTGGCTTGGTTTCGAAGAGGAAAGCAGAACACACGTATTAAAGACGACTTAATAATTATTAATAAAATATGGATTTAAATTGATTGAAATATCAATGATTACCTAATTCAACAACAAAAAATAGGGGCAAAATGAATTTTCCATGCGTTTGTGCATATCAAAATCTTCGTATAGTATGTAATTTTCTCTAGTTTTGTACAATGCTATTGCATTAGAATAGTCCAAATTTTTATGAACTTAGAATCATGTTAGATTATTAATAGAGGCTACATACATTTGTATAATTGATCAAGTTAAAGGTAGGATCAACTAAATGAAATATTCTTTAAGGAGCGATGAAAGGGGAAAGGTGAATGTAGATTTTTTTTTATGAAGACAAAGGTGAATTGATTGCATGTCTATAAAATTAATTGACGAATTGACTGAAAAAAACAGTTTCTTAATGTGATCTAGAGCTTTGGTTATTCCAGGCCAACGCTGAATCCCCTTTTTTGATAATACACCATTTCGCACACTGTTCTGTTATTTGAATATAGCCGCCATATGTGCACTGTTACAAATACATGCAGTCGCGCGCGCACCCACTCATACACACGCACATTGTCAGACGAGTGCCACTCCATCAGGCACTTAAAATCCATGAGCCTAAATGCCTGAGGGAGTATCTATACAAATATGATGTTACAGAGTTTTAGCTTTGTACGACAGCTAAGTCTCTCTCTCGGTTCAAAATGTTGAGATCCAGCAACAAGGAAGAGCAAGATAGCCAGCAACAAGTTAAACTGAAGACCAGCTTAATGCTAGTACTCGTCTCCCGCTTTGGTTTTTAAATCAGAGATTTGCTTCGCCTAGAAAGGTTGCCTTCACCACGGCTTACGAGAGCCCTTTCTGCCCCAACACACACACACACACATATATATATATATATATATATATATATATATATATACACGTTGCTAGTCGGCCGTTGACCCCGAGAAAGCGTTCATTTGGCCTTTAGAAGGTCTTGTTTTTAATTCTTCAGGGAGACTAGCCGCCCTCCTCACCAAACAAGTCTGGTGGGGGAACCAATTTAGTCGCCGGTGACCCGACCATGGGGTAGGTAGTACTGGGTTATATGGTACCAGTAGCATATGGCATGACCTGACATACATACATACATTTAAACATATACACGAGATTTATATTATAGATAGGAAAATATTCTCTAACTGAATAACGAATCTGTTGATGTGATTTTAGAGAATGGGTTCCCATTTCGTCGATCGCGATCGACTGGTCGATCACCGAGACTTTTTGAATAGATCGTATGGTATGAAAAAACCAAACGTTAGTTCTGGCAAACTTTCAGAATCTCGCAGCTGGGTTGGAAACACGAGAAAGAGTGCGTGCTAAATAAAACAAATTGGCAATTGTCCCTCGGGGTTCGATAAAAGTGCTTTAGAGGCTTTGCTTTACCCGAGTCAATCTCTCCATTAAAGTGCAGTCCTTTCTAACAAGATAATGAAATTGTTTCAATCACAATTGCAACCTGAAATCTTCTAGATTGAGACGAGATTAAGACACTATATACCGAGATTCAGCTGGGCTCATGGATAATTATGGAACTTACTCACATAGGAATCCAACATCAGTAAACGTGCTATCTTCTTGACTGCATTTTTCGGGTGAACTTATTTATGTGAGCCAGAATTTTCCCACATTAATATCATTAAGTCTAAATACCGACCCAAATCTATAAATCTGTTTGAGGTTTGAAGCTACTGTCCGGATTATGCATCCCTGACTGATTCCATCTAACGCCTCAGAGTAAGGTAATGACAAAAATGTACAGAGCTGTACTGTACAATATGGGTTGATACAAAAATACAACATACACCTCTATATAATGTGCATATAAAAATAATTTACGATATATTTTAAATTTTTATTAACTGGTAAATCTTTTAGACTTAGTCATCTATATATATTTTTTTCTTTGTATGTCTGTGTGACGCGGTTTATCTTAGCCTACAGGCAACCCACCCAGGAAACTTAGGTACCAAAATAAAGCTTATGACCTAACGGATGTTTTAGGGATATTTATATCCATTTTTGGTGCATGGAAATGCAAAAAAAAAATGCAAAAAATTATTTTTAGTGCGTTCTCAATCCCTGTGAAATATATATATATAATTATTTTTTTACTATAATAATTAAATACCTACAGACACTAGTGTTTAATCCTTTCGGGATTCTTCAGTGCAGGGTGTCACGATTACTACCAGTCGAACGATTCGAACCCTGCGACATGAGACATCTCTGGCTCGATTAGCGGAGGCCGTATCCATTCGGCTACTATTAACCGTGTGAAATAGCGTTGAATTTTAAACATTTTAATTTAAATGTTCATTACGTCAGGCAGACAGTTATCAAATCGTTATACGATGATCTACGCATAAGAGCTAAATTGACCGACTTTTAATTCAACTGAAAGTGCTCAACGATAAGAAACGAATTTCTTAAAGGGGCTGTCATAATTATTTTTTTACTATAATAATTAAATACCTACAGACACTAGTGTTTCATCCTTTCGGGGATTCTTCAGTGCAGGGTGTCACGATTACTACCAGTCGAACGATTCGAACCCCGCGACACGAGACATCTCTGGCTCGAATGTGTGTGTGTGTGTGTCTGACAGAATAAGTCAAGGTCAGACGCTGAGAAAGGTGGGTGTATGGCGGGAAGAACCGATTTTCACCCATGTTGAACTGTATGTTGCGGCACGCGGGTAAGAAACCCACATGATCTGATCTTCGCTCTGAAAAAAAGTGACTGTAAAAAGAGGAGGAACGTGGTGTATCAAGAACTCCTATAACTTCAAATACTTTCGTGTTAAACACTTCCTTGCTGTTGTTGTTCCACTGTTTTATTCCTGTAAATAAAAATTGTGTACATACACTGTACTTACTTGCTTTTCTTTGGCATATGCAGTCATCTGGCGGCAACAGAGCTCTTGTGTCAGAAACAGTTCTCATGTTCAAAATCGGTGTGCACCCTTATTTTCGAGCTTTTTTATTTATTCCCGGCCAACGCCGAGTGTTCCTTGTTAATAAATCAATATTTCTCAATGATTCGTGTAAACAAAACACATGTTTCCGATCATTTTTTTTCCAAAGAAATCGGATTTTCCCTCCGGAGAGTCTTTCTCTTACCTAAGACAATATTAATCTATAATTTTTCCGATAAACAACTCTCTCGATATTTGAATATTTCTGGAATATTTGTTCTTGTCAATATTTGTATTATTCACACGGGATGTG